>NW_015512295.1:4143-9055 GCF_001515645.1 Sinocyclocheilus grahami | reverse complement strand
AAAGGAAAAATTTAAATCGCATCATATGACCCCTTTAAGAAAACAACAAATGCATCATAAAATGATTCCATATGACTTGTGCATTATATTTCAAGCATTTTGAAGCCATATAATAGTTTTGTTTGAGGATCAAACAAAATTGACACTGTTATTCATTCATACATTTTCTCCTCCAGTGGGCTGTTAACCACTACAACCGGATAATAAAGTAAAGAGTTGAACATTCCATTTTTTGAACAAACCATTGAAAAGATCTGACACAAAGAGTGATTCATTTATGAAATTGACAACAGTACTTTTCTCATGAACATGTGCCAAGGACAGCTTGGTCAGATTTTCAGCAAATAATAACATGCATTTTTCTCTTTTTGTCGCACAAAAAAGCTATTGTAAGGCTTCAGAAGATTTTTATGGAACATAAGCTTTTTTTTAAGCCTTAAAGCTTAAAATCGCCATTCATTGTAACTGCGTGCATGAAAGAGCAGGAAAAACAGTCTTTACATTTTCTCTTTGCATTCCACAGTAGAAAGGAGGATATACGTTTTTGGATCAACATAGAGGTGAAAAAAAAAGTAATTTAGAACCATTTGATTAAAAATCAAAACAATGTAATCAATGTAAGGTATCTGATGCAACAAAGAAATTCTGTTGCATCCTAAACTTTTAAAGCCTCTCAAGTATGACCTTTATAAAACAGAACAGTAGAACTGAAGTTCAAAGTAGCTCGGTTTTAAGGGAGTTATTACCTCCAGGGCCACAGCTGTCAAATATCAAGAGCTTCAGAATGGTTTGTACATGCATCTTTAAATCTCTCCAAACAAGCTTAACAAAGTAACAGTCAGACTAATGGAACTTTATATGGACCCTCTAATTATCGAGCAAGTCAAGCTGTTGACGCTCCATGATGGACCCAATTTTGGTCAAAAACCTCTTGTGACAAACTTCCACAAACCCAAGCTTTGTGGTCTATGGAACAGAGCATGCCAAACTGGCTCTGGGGAGAGCAGATTCGGTGTCCATGTTCGAACAATGTCTAGAGGAGATGGAATTAGTCTCTAATTCACTCTACCCCATTCAAACTTCTGCTGCAGCTCGGCAGGCAGGGAAAGGTCACAACAGGTGTCCCTTGCCGTCCCCTTTTAAGAGTGCTTGGCTGTGTTCCATGGTTACCCAAGTGAATGCCACGCACCATTTCCACTCTTTGAACAAACACTGCAGGTCTTTTGTCCAGTTCCCCTGTCCAACCAGGGTCAGAGCAGGGCAGTAAGTGTCCCGAGTAGTTGCTATTTTCACACTAAGGAACTTAGCGCCTGGTGGTCCTGGTTTGGACATATAGGTATGTAATGACATAGTACTATTTGTAAATGACTGCAATCCACTGAAATTTAGTTACAGCTTTTACAGATCGAATGTAGAAAATTTACCATTATTATGTTCAGTTTAAAGGGTTAAAGGGTTAAAGGGATGGTTTGAACACTTTTAGATTGGGTCTGTATGATGTGTTGCTTTGATGTCATGTGACATGTGTTGAACTGACTATTAAGCCCCGACAAGACTAACATGTCGAATTTATATCAGTTCAAGCCAAGTGATTTTAATGTCTGTTGTCTCATTAAGAACAAGTATGAAATATAGTTTCTCTGGAGCCACAGCGCAAAATGTAACAATGACAGCTGGTCATAATATGCCACAGTAAACGCTAAAAAAATATGCAGGGGATAATGATAACGAAGAATAATAAATGAAGGCGAAATGCTTTGCATTCAACAAAAATGGATAGTGTTATGTTGACAATTGTCTGCCAGCACATTGTGTGGTGTAAAATGTTTTGTGCTGATATGTGAGTCGTAAATAATTATTGTGGTTGCATTTAAACCCATGCATACCAGTTATGTGCCAGAACGTTTTAAAATGGCGACTGGAGACAGTTTGCAAAATAGATGAATTCAAACCCCCAAAAATATGTTTTATTGGGATATTGCAGTTAAGACTGTGGATAAAAACATTAGTAAAACCAGAAAGAATCGTTTCAAGTGTTTGCTTATTTCGCTGTTGTTCAGTTACACAAATAAATAATGCAACGAAATTGTATTGTGAACCGAAAAACCTTTAAAATATTGATTTATTATTTAATCTGCTGAATATTGTGTTAGAGACATACATCGGGAGCAGACGAACAGTAAACAGTAACTTATACGTGCAAATCTTTTAAAATTGTGTCATACTAATATGTTTCTGTGATTAGAATGCCTTGCAGAAGATCTTATCGATTGGTCGACAGCAGGTGCGTGAGAATTTATTACGCTTGGATTGACGGAAAAGCTTAGCAATCATACCGCATGTTGGCACAAAGGGAAAATTTCACCACTCACTAAAGCACTGTGATCCTCTGCAACCAGCAGGTACCGACACGGCCATTCAAGTATTCCGTCATCCAAAGGAAGATTGCAAGGATTTTTAGGATATTAGGGTTAAATGGTGCTCCTAACAGCGAGCAACTCTGCTTCAATATTTCCGGAGACGCACTTCACCACAGCAAGGGTTAAAAACGTACTACGCTTACACTCCTATCAGCATGCCACGCCATTTTCCTGCTTTATTTCCCCCCCGCTTCCATGCTTCCTGCTCCGCCGTCCCCTTCTGAGCACTGATCAGTGAGGTATTTTCAGACGGAGGATGAGACACAGAACACATAAAAGCAACACAAATAAAAGGTCATTGTCTGAAGGCTTACCGGAGCTGAGGAAGGAAAGGGCCCGAACCAGTCAGTAACTATCGACCACGTGCGGGTGCTGGACCTGGAAGACGGAGAACAACAAAGACAGTTTGTGACAAAGCTGACACGCTGTAGTCTTGGAAGAGTAAAATCAATTGTGACATTTTTTCATTTATTTGTAAATGCCTCTTTGGTGGCAGACTCACTCGAAACGACATTCTGGCTCTTACGGAATAGGAGAGGTGAGAGTAAAATAGAAGAATCCTGACAGTTGCCTTAATGAGATTCCGCATTAGGGCCACGCTCACACACTTTTCCCCCAGCCAAGAGCACGCCCTTCACTTTCAATCTCAGACACAAGTAATTTGGGAAACGTTAACCCTATAAAAAACTAAATCCAGACAGCAATGCTGACACTTTTCTCACCGTCCGAGACAAGAGCCTTAAATATTCTGCACCGATGCTGATGAACAGAAATAGACGTATGTGTGAATATCAAATCCAACATTTGCAAAGTGTATTTGATTTTAAAGCTTGATGTAAAAGTCAGACATATTTCTGACAGAATTGGGTTTGTAATTCCAGGCATACAGACACAGAATAACTGTAATATGATGTATTATTACCTTCCCATAAATATAAAAGCTATATACAGAATGTCTTTATATGTAAAAACATTTTTATATCGACTTTATATACAAAAACTTTATACTCCGCATTTAGATAGGCAAATATGGTTTAATACTATTGAAACACATCTACTCACAGTGTAATTTACCTATTTTTACTATTTACCTTAATCACTTAAGCAATTAATTGTTAACAGTTATTAGATGCAACAAGCACTACACTTTTTATATAGAAAAAATAGTAGAGTTTCAGTAGAAATAAGTATGTAATAAGTACATGAATACGTTTAATACATTGCATATTGGGGTCATAATGAAAAATATTGATTCTTTAATTCTTTGATTTAAGTAAATAAAAATATTGGCATCCATTTTCTGAACAAACACCTCCTGCCGCAGATGAGGTGAATTACACAGGGAATGAGACAAGTTAATTGAGTTCACTCAGACTGTTCACCCCTGTACTCCACAAAGGAACTTCCTCACCTGTAATCTTTAAGCAAAACAATTTATATCACACAATAATAAATAGTCATAAGTTTGATGACTTGATCTTAAAAGAATAGTTCACTCAAAAACGATTCTGCCAAATAATGTCATTCCAATCCCTGAACAGAAGAATGTACTGGTTATTTCTGTCCATGCAATTACATGAATTGGAGCTTACAAGTAAAAGTAGTGTGCAAGTAGGGCTGGGTTTTGACACAAATTTAACGATTTGATTAGATTCTCATTCACAAGCTTGCAATTCGATTCGATTCGATTACCGATTCGATTCGATTCAATATTGATTATTTTGGATATATATATCAGGTACAGTAGGCTACATGCCAAATTTTCTCAAGAGAAAAAAAATCTCAACTAATGCTGTAAAATATACATAAGAGTCAGTTAGTACTAGCTACATTACTATATTATTGAAGGTTAAAACTGATTTGTAGGCTACACAACTGCTAAAAAAATTTAAATAAAGTTATAATTACATAATAATGTTTCTACTTCAATGCGTTTTTGTTATAGGCTATACATATTTAAATGGTGGCTGTCATAAAACTTGATGCATTTATTCAAACATAAATTAAGCACTGAAGAACAGTAAAAATTATAAGGAAGTTGTTTACAAGCCGTTATATTGACGTCTTTGCGCTGCTGAAACACTGATTGAGCGATTGCATGAGACAGGATACGGATTGTAAAGTTGTACTCTTTCTTTTAACTTACCTTCGGATGTTTAGTCATGTTTATTTTGTGCTGAAACTGGTATTAATGTGGAGGAGATGATCAGTTCACGTGCGCCTCGCGCTGCTGCGATCTGTCACTCCACATTAAACAGTGCCAAAACAGCATTTATTGTTTGAATACTGCAATACAATGGACATAATTTGAAATCTGAGACTATGTTTCATATTAAAAATACCAAAGCACAATGCTTATTGCAATATATTGGATGGGAGGTGTGCTTCAATGTTCCATCCATTAACTGAAAACAGGCTAGACTAATCGATTCTTGGGATTTAAGAATCGATATCGTTCCGTAAAAATGAGAATCGATTAATATCGAGATATC
>NW_015512295.1:2109-3498 GCF_001515645.1 Sinocyclocheilus grahami | reverse complement strand
ACCCACAGTTCTTTCTTGTTAGGGAGTGTTTATAAAAGCAGGGGTCCTTGACAGGGGTAACGATTTTTTTTTTTTAAAGAAGCCTTTTAAGCTCACCAAAGCTGTTAAATACTTGCTTTCTATTTTAATATAATATAAATCTGTGGTGACAAAGCTGAATTTTCTGCTGTTCCAAGCAGTGTCACATGATCCCTCAGAAAACACCCTAATGTGTTGAAAACAGTTAATATAAAAAATATAAAGTTCACTTTAAGTTAATGCATCACTGCTGAATAAAAGCATTAATTACTTTCAAGAAATTAAATAAATCAAATATTGCCTTCCCCAACATTTTTAACAGTAGTGGATCTGTTTAAAGTTCATTTTATGTGTGCACTAGCATGCAGATATTAGCATACTGTATTTGCTTTGAGCATGCAAGACAAAACATTTTTAATGCAAATCACTAGTGCTTAAAGGTTTAGAACTTTTTTGTATTGCTTTTCACACTTCAGTGGAGCTTACTCAAAAAAGGATTAAAGGGCATACTAGATCTTTTGGAAACATCTCCCTTGTTCTCTTAAGTCGCTGATATGTGCTGGCATAAATAAAAAGCAGATGGCTATTATGAGAAAGTCCTGGAGCTGAGCGCAGTAGCGTTATGCCAAAGACCCTGTCACATTTATTATCCATCTCTATCTGATTAGCATTTCAACTCACTTGTCAGGTTTACTTGATATGTGTCGTAATGTGATTTGTGGGTCAGGAGGAGAGCATCTCTTATAGTACGTAACATAAGTAGCCACAACATTATTCATTACTCAGGGCCACAGTATGGTGGTTAGTGTTACAGCGATTAATTTCATGTTCCCTTTCCACTTTTGGAATTTAAAAATGAAAGATTCAAATAAATAATTGTAATTATTCTATTGTTTAATGAGAAAAGAAAAAAGCATTATTGAATATATAAGATGATAGATAGATAGATAGATAGATAGATAGATAGATAGATAGATAGATAGATAGATAGATAGATAGATAGATAGATAGATAGATAGATAGATAGATAGATATTATAAAGGGGTACTTTATAAACTGGCACTGATGGCTGTCGGGGTAAACCAAAAAAAAAATGACAAAAGGTCAGGAACCACTGTTGTGGATAGTAGCTTAGGGTTTGATCAATTTGTTTTCAACATCTCTCTGGACAGTGGTAAACACTTTGCTCTTCTTTACCTTTGCAGTCCTGGTTGAACGTGAAGTGGATTTACTTGCATGCAGCGCGAGTGTCAGAGGTCAGCTCTCTCCCACTGCCTCTCTAGCGAGGTCACAGCAACCAGACTCCTGTACGGATACATCTAACCATCTCTTGGAGCAACCATCCATAATCTGAAGAACTTGGGGAAGTGG
>NW_015512295.1:0-353 GCF_001515645.1 Sinocyclocheilus grahami | reverse complement strand
CAGCGTTTACCCCTCACGTCACTAGCTCCGCCCTTGCGCCATAGTTCGTGACCGGAAGAAAAGAGGAGTCGTTTTGAGGGGGAGGGGAGGTTAACATTTTTGATTAAAGGTGCAATAGGAGATCTTGGAAAATTCTAACTTTAGCCTGATAGCACTGAAAGTGAACGTTCCACCCTTCCTGCAAGCACCATCCAAAGCCACGCCCCCTGAACGCATTTACACTCAGACAACATTACTACATCAGGTTCCCAATTCCAGCCCATGTTCCGACATGAAGTAAACTTCAATGGATTTTCCCCGCTCAGGGAGTAGGGAACAATGAACACTGTGTAGGGATCATATTGATCGGAACA
>NW_015512294.1:8639-9056 GCF_001515645.1 Sinocyclocheilus grahami | reverse complement strand
ATATTTATTTTATTTTTTCTTAAAAAGTTAAAAAATTGTAAAAAAACATTTTTTATATATTTTTAAACATTTGTCTCCTTTACGATTTTCCAAATGATTTTTTTTCATTTTGCTCTTTTGTTATTCATTGAAATGCAAAATGAAAACGGTTTCTAACTGCACATGTCTAGATCATGATCACTAATCTGCTTTAATATCCTGCAGGACAGAATAATTCTCTTCATCATAAACTCTTGTTTAGATGATCGTTTGTGTCACAGAAACACAGGAGCCACTAGAGGGCAGAAAAAACTCTTAAATCACATTCAAGAGCAAACACACACACACACAGGTCTGTTCTTGTTTACAGTCATTCCACAAGATGTGTGCGAGACGTTGATTCATGAGCAGCTTGTTATGACACGCCATCGAGAGAAA
>NW_015512294.1:6032-7671 GCF_001515645.1 Sinocyclocheilus grahami | reverse complement strand
CACTCTCACACAGACACACACTCGCACACACACACGCACACACACTCGCACACGCACACACACACGCACACTCTCACACACTCTCTAACACACACACACCTCCACCAGCTGCATGAGGTTGTCGAAGTACTCCTCCTCATCGATGGACAGTTTCCCGCTGTGATAGATGATGCGGTAGTGCTCCACCTTGCCGTCGCAGCTCACACACAGCGTGTAGTCTCCGGGGTAATTGGTGCTCTCTCGCGCCAGGAACAGCCCCGTCTCCGGCGGATACAGCAGCCGCTCCGCCTGCTCACGCGTGATCTTACCGTGAAACCATCTGACAAGCAGAGCAATCAGTCAAACTCATTTATTTTTTTAAGCCTTTATGAGATCATACAGTATGTACAGTATAGAGAGACTTAGTCTAGACATTCAGTTTGCATTATTTGCTGTTCTTTTGATTTCAGTAACTTCCTGATGAATCTGACATCATCGTTCTGCAGACATTCTCTTCGGCTCTCGTGTGATTTATTTCAACAATATATGATCAGTGTTGTTATTGTTAACTAAAACTATTAAAAATTGTCTTTTACTGAATTTAAGCTGAACAAAAAAAAAATTACACAAATCTTTTTAAAAAATTTAAAATAAAATTAGAAAAAAAAGAACTAAAAAAATTTGAAATGCTGCATTGGCAACTAACTGAAATTAAATAAGTTTAAGTTATAGTACTGAAGTTACTAAAAACTGAAATAAAAATTAAGCTAGATAGAAACAAACACACACAAAAAAATCTGTATATGATAAAATTACATATAATTATACATGATCTTTTATGGAAACTATATATATATTAGGGGTGTATATGCATTAAAAATCAATGAATAAATAAATGTGCTGTTGACAGTTAAAATCGAAACAGGAAGTGAAGCCATACGAATGTAGAAATGCTTCAGTATACTGATGCGTGTCACTGACCGTTAGACATAACTGTACTATAAGTTATTCTATGTAGGACTCTGGACTTCATGCATGAATGCTGTTTTGTTTGAAGCAGCAGCTGATCTCTGATGCAAGCGGATGACTGAGCTCACTGTATTTCACTTCAGCTTTTCCCTCATTTACTGAGAAACCCGATGAGTAACGATCATCACAACCAAGAGTTTCACGGTCTTAAACTGTGTGCGAGCGTGTGTTTGTGTAAGTGTGAGTGAGTGTCTGTGAGCGAGTGTGTTTGTGAGCGAGTGTGTGTTTGTGAACGAGTGTGTGTTTGTGAACGAATGTGTGTTTGTGAGCGAATGTGTGTTTGTGAGCGAGTGTGTTTGTGAGCGAGTGTGTTTGTGAGCGAGTGTGTGTTTGTGAACGAGTGCGTGTTTGTGAACGAGTTTGTGTTTGTGAGCAAGTGTGTGTTTGTGAACGAATGTGTGTTTGTGAGTTAGTAAGTGTGAGAGTGTTTGTGAGCAAGTGTGTGTTTGTGAGCAAGTGTGTGTTTGTGAATGAATGTGTGTTTGTGAGTTAGTAAGTGTGAGTGAGTGTTTGTGAGCAAGTGTGTGTTTGTGAGCAAGTGTGTGTGTGTGTGTGTGTGAGTGAGTGTTTGTGAGCAAGTGTGAGTGAGTGTGTTTGTGAGTTAGTAAGTGTGAGTGAGTGTTTGTGAGCG
>NW_015512294.1:1099-3456 GCF_001515645.1 Sinocyclocheilus grahami | reverse complement strand
TTGTGTTTGTGAACGAGTGTGTGTTTGTGAACTAATGTGTGTTTGTGAGCGAATGTGTGTTTGTGAGCGAGTGTGTTTGTGAGCGAGTGTGTTTGTGAGCGAGTGTGTGTTTGTGAGCGAGTGTGTGTTTGTGAGCGAGTGTGTGTTTGTGAGCAAGTGTGTTTGTGAGCAAGTGTGTTTGTGAGCAAGTGTGTGTTTGTGAGCGAGTGGGTGTGTTTGTGTGAGTGAGTGTTTGTGAGCAAGTGTGAGCGAGTGTGTTTGTGAGCGAGTGTGTGTTTGTGAGCGAGTGTGTGTTTGTGAGCAAGTGTGTTTGTGAGCAAGTGTGTTTGTGAGCAAGTGTGTTTGTGAGCAAGTGTGTTTGTGAGCAAGTGTGTTTGTGAGCAAGTGTGTTTGTGAGCAAGTGTGTTTGTGAGCAAGTGTGTTTGTGAGCAAGTGTGTTTGTGAGCAAGTGTGTTTGTGAGCAAGTGTGTTTGTGAGCAAGTGTGTTTGTGAGCAAGTGTGTTTGTGAGCAAGTGTGTTTGTGAGCAAGTGTGTTTGTGAGCAAGTGTGTTTGTGAGCAAGTGTGTTTGTGAGCAAGTGTGTTTGTGAGCAAGTGTGTTTGTGAGCAAGTGTGTTTGTGAGCAAGTGTGTTTGTGAGCAAGTGTGTTTGTGAGCAAGTGTGTTTGTGAGCAAGTGTGTTTGTGAGCAAGTGTGTTTGTGAGCAAGTGTGTTTGTGAGCAAGTGTGTTTGTGAGCAAGTGTGTTTGTGAGCAAGTGTGTTTGTGAGCAAGTGTGTTTGTGAGCAAGTGTGTTTGTGAGCAAGTGTGTTTGTGAGCAAGTGTGTTTGTGAGCAAGTGTGTTTGTGAGCAAGTGTGTTTGTGAGCAAGTGTGTTTGTGAGCAAGTGTGTTTGTGAGCAAGTGTGTTTGTGAGCAAGTGTGTTTGTGAGCAAGTGTGTTTGTGAGCAAGTGTGTTTGTGAGCAAGTGTGTTTGTGAGCAAGTGTGTTTGTGAGCAAGTGTGTTTGTGAGCAAGTGTGTTTGTGAGCAAGTGTGTTTGTGAGCAAGTGTGTTTGTGAGCAAGTGTGTTTGTGAGCAAGTGTGTTTGTGAGCAAGTGTGTTTGTGAGCAAGTGTGTTTGTGAGCAAGTGTGTTTGTGAGCAAGTGTGTTTGTGAGCAAGTGTGTTTGTGAGCAAGTGTGTTTGTGAGCAAGTGTGTTTGTGAGCAAGTGTGTTTGTGAGCAAGTGTGTTTGTGAGCAAGTGTGTTTGTGAGCAAGTGTGTTTGTGAGCAAGTGTGTTTGTGAGCAAGTGTGTTTGTGAGCAAGTGTGTTTGTGAGCAAGTGTGTTTGTGAGCAAGTGTGTTTGTGAGCAAGTGTGTTTGTGAGCAAGTGTGTTTGTGAGCAAGTGTGTTTGTGAGCAAGTGTGTTTGTGAGCAAGTGTGTTTGTGAGCAAGTGTGTTTGTGAGCAAGTGTGTTTGTGAGCAAGTGTGTTTGTGAGCAAGTGTGTTTGTGAGCAAGTGTGTTTGTGAGCAAGTGTGTTTGTGAGCAAGTGTGTTTGTGAGCAAGTGTGTTTGTGAGCAAGTGTGTTTGTGAGCAAGTGTGTTTGTGAGCAAGTGTGTTTGTGAGCAAGTGTGTTTGTGAGCAAGTGTGTTTGTGAGCAAGTGTGTTTGTGAGCAAGTGTGTTTGTGAGCAAGTGTGTTTGTGAGCAAGTGTGTTTGTGAGCAAGTGTGTTTGTGAGCAAGTGTGTTTGTGAGCAAGTGTGTTTGTGAGCAAGTGTGTTTGTGAGCAAGTGTGTTTGTGAGCAAGTGTGTTTGTGAGCAAGTGTGTTTGTGAGCAAGTGTGTTTGTGAGCAAGTGTGTTTGTGAGCAAGTGTGTTTGTGAGCAAGTGTGTTTGTGAGCAAGTGTGTTTGTGAGCAAGTGTGTTTGTGAGCAAGTGTGTTTGTGAGCAAGTGTGTTTGTGAGCAAGTGTGTTTGTGAGCAAGTGTGTTTGTGAGCAAGTGTGTTTGTGAGCAAGTGTGTTTGTGAGCAAGTGTGTTTGTGAGCAAGTGTGTTTGTGAGCAAGTGTGTTTGTGAGCAAGTGTGTTTGTGAGCAAGTGTGTGTTTGTGAGCGAGTGGGTGTGTTTGTGTGAGTGAGTGTTTGTGAGCAAGTGTGAGCGAGTGTGTTTGTGAGCGAGTGTGTGTTTGTGAGCGAGTGTGTGTTTGTGAACGAATGTGTGTTTGTGAGTTAGTAAGTGTGAGTGAGTGTTTGTGAGCAAGTGTGTGTTTGTGAGCAAGTGTGTGTGTTTGTGTGAGTGAGTGTTTGTGAGCAAGTGTGAGTGAGTGTTTTTGTGAGCGAGTGTGTGTTTGTGAGCGAGTGTGTGTTTGTGAACGAATGTGTGTTTGTGAG
>NW_015512294.1:0-556 GCF_001515645.1 Sinocyclocheilus grahami | reverse complement strand
GAGTGTTTGTGAGGGAATGTGTGTTTGTGAGCAAGTGTGTGTTTGTGTGAGTGAGTGTTTGTGAGTGAGTGTGTGTTTGTGAGCAAGTGTGTGTTTGTGAACGAATGTGTGTTTGTGAGTTAGTAAGTGAGTGAGCGTTTGTGAGCGAATGTGTGTTTGTGAGCAAGTGTGTGTGTGTGTGTGAGTGAGTGTTTGTGAGTGAGTGTGTGTTTGTGAGCAAGTGTGAGTGAGTGTTTGTGAGCAAGTGTGAGTGAGTGTTTGTGAGCAAGTGTGTGTTTGTGAACGAATGTGTGTTTGTGAGTTAGTAAGTGTGAGTGAGTGTTTGTGAGCAAGTGTGTGTTTGTGAACGAATGTGTGTTTGTGAGTTAGTAAGTGTGAGTGAGTGTTTGTGAGCAAGTGTGTGTTTGTGAACGAATGTGTGTTTGTGAGTTAGTAAGTGTGAGTGAGTGTTTGTGAGCGAGTGTGTTTGTGAGCAAGTGTGTGTTTGTGAGCGAGTGAGTGTTTGTGAGCTAGTGTGAGTGTGTGTTTGTGAGCAAGTGTGAGTGAGTGTTTGTGA
>NW_015512293.1:7886-9057 GCF_001515645.1 Sinocyclocheilus grahami | reverse complement strand
GTATATGAAATTATAGAAAACTAAATATGATATGTATATGAATTATATAACTACAATTAAATAACTAATTACGGATTTAGGTTAAATAAAGATGTCAGTCTTTATTTCTTCTTTTTAGGAAACAAATCAAAGAAAAAAAAAACAAATTCTACTGTTCCCTTTTTTTTTTTTTTTCCCCCGTCATTTAAAAAAAACCATTTAGAGCTGTAACGACAATACCGTGATATTTTTGCTTAAGGTTATCATACCGTCAATCTCATACCGGCCCATGCCTAATATATATATATAAAAAATAATAATAATAAATATTAATATAATACATTTATGTAGGCCGAAAGCTGCAGCATTGGTGAAAAGAGTTTGGAACAAACTGGAGCAAGCATTTAGACATTCAGTGACTGTGCAATATAAATATGAATGATGCACAACCGTGCTAAATGCTGGAAAATGCCTCCTTAAGGTGTGTGCTGTGCTTGTGGTCAAACATCTGTTCAGTAAGAGGGCAAACTTTGAGCATTGGTAACGTCCTACTAGGGGGTTCTGAGATGTCATGCGACGTGCTTCACAGATTCAGAGGTTGTCCTATGCAGGTTGCCATTTCCCCCCTCTTCACTAATGGTTGATTCCTTTTGTATAAGAAGTTATGAAACGTGTTACAAAATGCATGCCGGCCCTTCTATGAGCGGCTGATGTGATTGTGTACTTTAAGGCCTTGTACTTGTTCTAAAATGAATTACGCAACCGTAGTTTCAGCATACAAGCTTAATCGCTGCAAACCTGCAGGTACTGCGCCGCCCAGATTTTGTGACGAAGAGATGGGGCAGCAATGATGTGCCCTCTGTGAAGCTTTCAGGATGTCCCAGCCATGTTAGCCTCGGTTTCATCACCAGGCCCCTGACAAAAACCCTGCATCCCTCTCCCATTTCCACTGGCCATGCTGCTGCCCAATTAGTTAGCCTAAAGAAGCCCCCGCCCTGACCGAAGGGACAATACTTCCAGTCCAATAAATCTACTCTTAAAACTTTACTCACCAGCTTTAACACAACTTTGAGTCACACTTTCCAAATATTAACACAGAACATAGCAAACCAGGAGAGAAAAAGCAAGAAACCTCAACAGTGAGGCTGAATTTAACAGAAAAAGCCGAGACCATCAAACAGAATACTGCAGC
>NW_015512293.1:0-2911 GCF_001515645.1 Sinocyclocheilus grahami | reverse complement strand
GCATTTTTCCCCCCTCTTATTATTTCTGATTGATAACCTCCATCTGCTGTCAGGAGAGTGGACTTGCGTTCTCATTCAGCCTGTCTGTTTATGTTTCATGCAGGTTTTATCTTTGTTTGTATAGTGATTAAAATGCAGTGGTTGGTTCTAGTTTCAAATGGCTTTTTTTTTTTAATTAAATATGTTTAGTTGTTGTAGTAGTAGCAACTGCCCGTTTTTTTGCATAAAATTAATGGCAAAAAAATATTTATGGCCGGTCAATTTTCTCAAGTCATTAGCCACTGGCAGATGTGAAAGTTAGTTTTAGGCCCTGCTTGCAAATAATAATAATAATCAAACCACAGCACCCGTGTCTCTTATGGGCATATTTATTTAGCCCAATGAACAAATTGAAGTAAATTGACTCGAGATGGAATTCAATCTGACACATCTGCCGCAACAAAGTGCCAGAGAGAAGAACAAAAACACAGCTAAGCCTAACCTTCAACTCTGAATTTGACATCAAATGAGACACCCAATACTCAATGCCACTTTTTGTGTGCCCTGTGGCCAAACTCATCTCGGTCTGACCAATACAGATTGTGGCACAGGAATCGCTCCACATCGCAGTAAATGAGCTGGTTGAAAACGTATTAACTGATGCACTGCTCATGTAGACAATGCCATGACCCTAAAACAAGCTGCTAACAAGGATGCAGTGATGCCATGTGATGGATTCACACTTCTTAAACAACCGGGGTGGCTGACAGGCCAAACATAAGCAGCACCTCTCAGAGTCAGAGAAAAGTTTGTATAAATACTCAAAAAGCATGTGCTGAATTCAGTTTAACATCCAAATAAGAACAGCTAGTCAAATACCAATGCTCTCAAACGTCATGTCCACATAATCTGTTCATAATGTCTTTCCACATCTGACTAGCGCAGCAGAGTCATTATTAGGAGACAAATATGTGCTTTGAGTCTTTAGGGTATATCTGACTAAGGAGACATAAGCAGTATGTGATTGGCGGTCTCTGAGTGAATCATGCACTAATGCTCCACAGAGGACAGCAGCCCATCATCAGGTCATCTGACGGCTACTCTGAGGTTGGATGGTTAAGCGGTTTTGATGGGTGCTCATTCCTCGCAATATTCAAACCATTTTATATGACACCACGCTGGGCTTGCATTAAAGGGATAGTTCACCCAAAATTCTGTCATTTACTCGCATTCAAGTTGTTCCAAACCTGTATGCGTTTCTTTCCTCTGTTGAACACGAAATAACTTTTTTTTTTTTTTTTTTAAAGAAATTTGGTAAACAAACAGTTGACGGTAGCCATTGACTTTAATAGTATTTTATTTATTTTTTTCCCCATACTATGGAAGTCAATGGCTACTGTCAGGTGATTGGTTATCAACTAGGCCGATCTTCAAAATATATTTTGTGTTCAACAGAAGAAGCAAGCTCATACAGGTTTGGAACAAGGTGGAAGGTTGGAAAAATGGCAGAATTTTAATTTGAGTGAACTATCCCTTTAATAACTTCAACAGGAAGCCAGGATAATATAAGTGCTTTGATATACAGTATTAACTGATAACAGCCAACTGATTCCGCTGCTATTTACTTTGAGTAATTTTAGTTTGAATTGCAAGCTGTGGTCATTGAACTCACATCAATTTTTTTAATTTCTAGGCCTTGACAAAGAAACATAAGGTTCCAATGTGCACGCAACGTGAAAACATACCACAGTAACTCACCAACAGTATTACAGACAAAAGCAGAAGAAATTAAGCAAAACTTGGCGCAGACTTATTTTTGCATTGCACCATTAAAATTAGTCAAAACATAACTTTATGAATAAAGTAAATATTTATGAAAGCCTACGACCAGGAGTAACAGTTAGAATAAAATAGCAGATTGACTGAATTGCATCAAAGTTCTTGTTTTACTTCACAGACTTCAATCCTTTATCATACATATCTATCTCTAATGTTGACATAGCCACTGGTTTACATTTTAAAAGAGAGAACATTGTGAATAAATTACTTTGCTAGCAGCTCTTAACCACAAATCTAACACAATGCCTCTGCATGCATCGCTCCATGTCGTGCATGTTAAATTAATCATAAAAAAAAAAATTTAAAAAAGGCATTTCTTATGTTTTGTACGAGCATTTATTGATTCTTATTAAATTCCCAATACAGTTTCTGAATATCATTTACATGTTATTCATGATTTTGTATAATTAATTTTTACCATTAGTTACATGAGGCAAAAGTTGAAATCAAAAGGATAAACTGAAATGCACTGCATTTCAGAACACACCTGATAGATGAGATACGAGCATTAAAACAACTGCTGTCTTTGGTGACTTGCTTGGTGCCCTTAGTGAAAAGATGACCAAAATAGGAAGAAAAATACAACAAACACTTAAAGATGGGTAAGTGCATAAAACAGGCAAGATGCCTCGGAAGATAAGGCAAAAGCATCCACGTGATTGGCTGATCACGCTGTAAAATGGAGCAAGGCACACCTATAAAAACAGGTGCACTGTTAGCCTGAATGCAACAAACTGGTAAAAATGGACAGACTACTTACAAAGTCAACAAATCACCCACTCAGATATCATAACTTGTGCTCACATCCAAATCAAAATGAACCTGAAATGACGTAAAACACAAAAAGATCTGTGTGTGTACTGGGTTTCAGACACTAAAGCTGCACCTGCTGTCACCATCAATATACACTTGTGGTGTTTACAGAACATTTGAGGACTAATTGTTTAAAAAGAGGACTATTCATAAAAACAGCCAAACAAAGTGTGGTAATAAACTACACAAAATACTTGTGTTACTTTGTTAGAGTAGTTATAATTTAGAAAAAAATAAAAATTTGATGGGACTCCTAAGTGTCTTGGTTGTAGGCCTGGGC
>NW_015512292.1:7462-9059 GCF_001515645.1 Sinocyclocheilus grahami | reverse complement strand
CTGAAAAAGCTGTCAGAACTGATGGTGACATTGAAGTCATGCGACTATGGTGTACTTTGTTTATGGCCTAAGCTTAGCTTTTCACTTGTGCTGATTGTATTTAGGTTTCAAAATTCATAAAAGTTGTGTTTATTTGTGAAGATTATCATGATGAAAAAAGTACAAGAATCATAAACATTTGTTTTGGCCACAGAGCTTATTTTCTGCAGTAATACAAATGTCAATGGAAAAAATCCTACATGCAACTTCCGGGTTGGCCTACAAAAATATGTCATCACTGCAGTGCTCTAAAGCATCAAACTAGCACTAACCAATATAAATTAGCATGGAAATTCATGCTGGTCAAACATGGTCTGTTCAGCATGATGATAGTATGATTCGGGAAGTATAATTGAGGTTCAGTGACCACATGCCATACTTATGTTCACTTTTCACTTTGTTTTGTTTGCTAAATTTAAGTTATGTCTGCTTTCTTGCTTTATTGTCTTTTACTGAGAATGTGAGTATGACATACTGGCAAGATTTTGAAACAGGGACCTCTCAAGGTTTGTGAAGGTACCGCAGGTGATCTGCAGATAAGATATATATAAAAATTTACAAATCTATAAAAACAACAACAACACCTACAGTGGGGCAAAAAAGTATTTAGTCAGCCACCAATTGTGCAAGTTCTTCCACTTAAAAAGATGAGAGAGGCCTGTAATTTTCATCATAGGTATACCTCAACTATGAGAGACAAAATGAGGAAAAAAAATCCAGAAAATCACATTGTAGGATTTTTAAAGAATTAATTGGTAAATTCCTCGGTAAAATAAGTATTTGGTCACCTACAAACAAGCAAGATTTCTGGCTCTCACAGACCTGTAACAACTTCTTTAAGAGGCTCCTCTGTCCTCCACTCCTTACCTGTATTAATGGCATCTGTTTGAACTCATTATCAGTATAAAAGACACCTGTCCAAAACCTCAAACAGTCACACTCCAAACTCCACCATGGCCAAGACCAAAGAGCTGTCAAAGGACACCAGAAACAAAATTGTAGACCTGCACCAGGCTGGGAAGACTGAATCTGCAATAGATAAGCAGCTTGGTGTGAAGAAATCAACGGTGGGAGCAATTATTAGAAAATGGAAGACACACAAGACCACTGATAATCTCCCTCGATATGGGGCTCCACGCAAGATCTCACCCCGTGGGGTCAAAATGATCACAAGAACTGTGAGCAAAAATCCCAGAACCACACGGAGGGACCTAGTGAATGACCTGCAGAGAGCTGGGACCAAAGTAACAAAGGCTACCATCAGTAACACACTGCGCCGCCAGGGACTCAAATCCTGCAGTGACAGACGTGTCCCCCTGCTTAAGCCAGTACATGTCCAGGCCCGTCTGAAGTTTGCTAGAGAGCATTTGGATGATCCAGAAGAGAATTGGGAGAATGTCATATGGTCAGATGAAACCAAAATAGAACTTTTTGGTAAAAACTCAACTTGTCGTGTTTGGAGGAGAAAGAATGCTGAGTTGCATCCAAAGAACACCATACCTACTGTGAAGCATGGGGGTGGAAACATCATGCTTTGGGGCTGTTTCTCTGCAAAGGG
>NW_015512292.1:0-521 GCF_001515645.1 Sinocyclocheilus grahami | reverse complement strand
CAGGTCCCAGATCTGCTTCTCCACGGCCTCCAGCTCGACCTGCACCGAATGCATCTCGAACGTGTCCTCACCTGCACTCAAAGGTAGACACACGTCCGCCATTAAAGCAAGTAACAGTGAGTAAAACAATGGTAATGTGTGTGAATAGACTATTAGTGTAAGATTAGCGGCAACCACGCTGGCGATGCTAGCGGGCTATATGCTAATTGCGGACTCGGAAGTCAAAAATAGAACTAGTGCTAACAAAGCGCTCTGATTGTTTTTGTTGTAGAATACGATAGGGGATATATTCACACGTTATAAAACTGAAAAAGGATGGTGTATAAAATTGATTTTAAGATAAAAAATTAGACGACAAAGAATTAACTTGACGGAGCTCAAACTCAAACCACACGGCAGCAACAAACAGGAAGTGACGTAATCAACGTAATCAAGTGACCTCCAAGTAATACCCTCTAAAGCCAATTTTTACTGGCTTTGTACCTCATAGCTCTCCTCATCACCAGCCACCATGCCCACAG
>NW_015512291.1:8257-9059 GCF_001515645.1 Sinocyclocheilus grahami | reverse complement strand
AATGAATTCTACATTGCTTCCACTATATGCCAAGTCTTATAAAGTTAAAATCCTAAAATATTCCTCTTAAGTGAAGTTCATAAATCTTGTTTGCACTAATGTTAAATTCCAAAATGATTCCATTTCCATTATTTCAAGCATTATTTGAAATTTTAATTTTTTTTCATTGTTGTCAAATCCAACAACATATCTTCTTAATTGAGAAAGTGAATCCTTTTCAGTGAATAGCACTTAAATTTGACTCCGTTTCTTAAACATAGCAATCGCATGACTTCAGGAGACTCGAAATATAGTGCATGAGTCATGTGATCTACTTTCATGCTGCTGTTTTCGTCATTTTTGGAACTCAACAGCCTCATTACGACAGTAAAAACACCCATTTTTGTTTTCCACTGAAGAAAGACAGTCATACAGGTTTGGATGGACATGAGGGGGAGTAAATGAAGACAGACTGAACTGTTACTGAAGGCCTCACACATCTTGCAGTACTGAAGAACAGTTCAGGCTGAAACATCACTTCCCGTAACTCTCATTATAACGCTGTCAGCTCCGCACACACTCACAGCAGCTGATAAAAGGCTTCATGCAGAGTCGTGAACACTGACGGTCCAGCGGTGGAAATGTGAAGACAGTCTGCTCGCGTCCGGCTAACAGACGGCTCTTTGTACACGCTTCTCAATGCTCTACACACACTCTGAGAAGAGCCCTCAGAGCTGAAGAGCTCACACACACACACACACACACACACACACACACACACACACACACACACACACACCGCTCCTGCGCTCCACTCTATTAA
>NW_015512291.1:0-2164 GCF_001515645.1 Sinocyclocheilus grahami | reverse complement strand
TGTTTTTATTTTATATATATATAATAAAATTCTTTAAAAAAATAACTATATATTATATACAAATAAAAAAGTAATATATAAAAAATAAAAACAGATGAAAACAGACAGAAAACAGAAAAACAGACATCAATGGTTGTATATACAGTATAGAACTGTACAATCTAACAAAATTATTTCATTTTATTCTATTCTAGTAGAGTGTTTATGTGTTGTGATATCTTGTGCATTATTTACAGATACATTTGCATCTGTAAAATGTACTTAAAACTGCAGGATGTGTTCTTACTTAACGTTACGTTTTTGACATAAATGGACAAAATGTGTTCTTTCTATGATTTGAAAAATATATGCCAATGTAAAAATGCCCCAGAAATCAATTCTAGGGGGAAATATTGCCCTTTAAAGTCTTCTGACTCTGGTTGGGACCATATAGAGGTTAGAGAGCCGAGTGGATTGATGCGGATGCCTCAATATCTCTACGAACCGCTGTCGACTCTGTGGTTATCTAAGAAGAGGTTAGTAAGATGCCGTCAAGAAGATTCAATCAATATACGAATCAGCCAATCTAAATGAACGTTTTGCAAAAGAAATTAAAGACCCTCAATGAAAGAATGTGGGTTAAAACCACAAAAAACTCTTAAAACTAAATTTCCCAAATAGGGGTTTTCACAACGATGCCATAGAAGAACCAGTTTTGGTTCCAACAAAGAACCATTTTTTTCTAGGTGCATCAAACACCTGACTAATCTAAAGAAGATGTTCCACTGTAAAGAACCTCTTGTGGAGTGTACAGGTTCCACTGATGTTAAAGGTTCTTCAGATGCCAATAAAACCCTTTATTGCACTGATTCATGAACCTTCCCTCGTGTTCCTGAGCATGCCATGTTACACAAATCATCAGCTAAACGACTAGTTTGGCTTGCTTTGGTCAGTGTCGTGGCGCAGCGGGGTTTCAGGGGGCAGGGCGAAATCCAAGAGGAAAAGGCGGAAGTCGGTTTGGATCAAAGCCAGAGAACTTCAGGAAACTTCCGCGGATACATTAACACCAGACAACGAGACTTTGCACTCGCCCTGAGATATTAAGATGTGCATGCACGCTTATATAAATGCGAGCAAAACCCCCGAAGCTCTTACCCGGACCAGGTTGCTGACAGCTGCCTGCACAGCGGCCACAGGAGCGGTGAGATCCGGGATGGCTTTCCCGTCCACCTCTCCCTCCTCATGCATGATGACCAGATGAGAGATCTGCTGGGCCACCGGCTCCAGGATACTCTCTATCGTCTTCGTGTGAAAAACCGGCATGATGAGCACTTAAGAGAACGCAAACTCTCTTTCCAGATGTGTATCCAGACTCCCCTCTCCGTATCCGAGCGCCGAGACTATCCCCCTCAAGAGCACACTGACTCTCCTTCATGCAACTAAACTAACTATCGTGGGAAGCGACTCGTCTAGCGAAAGAATCGTTCGTTGGAGTCGGTTCTTTCCAATTCGCAAAACGATTCTTTGGCGCATCGCGAGTCACGAGTCAACAACTCACTGAATTTGCCAACATGTTTGACATTTATTCACTAAAACTAAACTATTCTCTCTCTCTGTGTGTGTGTGTGTACCTGGTATTTATCACGTTATGGGGACCAAATGTCCCCACAAGGATAGTAATACTAGTAAATGTTGACCTTGTGGGGACATTTTTGAGGTCCCCATGAGGAAACAAGCTTATAAATCATACAGAATGAGTTTTTTTTGAGAAAGTAAAAATGCAGAAAGTCTCCTGTGAGGGGTAGGTTTAGGGGTAGGGTTGGTGTAGGGCAATAGCACATACAGTTTGTACAGTATAAAAACCATTACACCTATGGAATGTCTCCATAAAACATGGAAACACAACAAAGTGTGTGTGTGTGTGTGTGTTTTGTTACCAGTCATTTTAAATAGTAAATAATCCAACAGTAATAATATATATTTTTTAATATCACTAGAAACTATTCATTAGATTCTAGAGTCAGATCAAATTTGTCAGCATTTACAATATTACCAATATTAGGTTTACTATGAAAAGCTATAGGCCTACCATTCTAGCAGGCATACTTATTATATGTAACATTCTAGTGCATTTAATATTTTTACATTTAGTCATTTAGCAGACGCTTATATCCAAAGCGACTTA
>NW_015512290.1:8657-9059 GCF_001515645.1 Sinocyclocheilus grahami | reverse complement strand
TCCAAGGTAAGACAGAAGATGGAAATTGCACTAATGAGGTTTCATGTTTCTCCTTCACAAAAACAAAAGAACTAAGAGTGGGTATCCATCCACTTCATTTATTTATTCATCCATTTGTTTATTTATTCATGCAGTCGGTCCACTTGTCTCACTCATTGCTGAGATTTCCCCTTGTAGATCATTGAGGAACCAGATGGTTGCAGGTTTAATTAACAACTTCAAAAGCAGTCACTAGACAGGAAGACTTGCCTTTCTCTCCCTCCCTATCTCTTCTACACATACAAAACTGTGCTATAGGCTTATATCTACAATATTTTTTTTTATATATTATACATTACAAATTATTGAAATATTAATATTATTTATATACAGTGGGGAAAAAAAGTATTTAGTCAGCCACCA
>NW_015512290.1:0-7367 GCF_001515645.1 Sinocyclocheilus grahami | reverse complement strand
GTGGAGGACAGAGGAGCCTCTTAAAGAAGTTGTTACAGGTCTGTACAGGAGAGCCAGAAAGCTTGCTTGTTTGTAGGTGACCAAATACTTATTTTACCGAGGAATTTACCAATTAATTCTTTAAAAATCCTACAATGTGATTTTCTGGATTTTTTTTCTCATTTTGTCTCTCATAGTTGAGGTATACCTATGATGAAAATTACAGGCCTCTCTCATCTTTTTAAGTGGGAGAACTTGCACAATTGGTGGCTGACTAAATACTTTTTTGCCCCACTGTATATATTTTTTTTACATCACCTTTGTGACCTCTGTTTTAAATAGTCCTGTGTGGTCTGATTATTTCATTTTTAAACTCATATCTAAACAGAAATTTGGATTTTTGCAGTATTCTGTATTATACACTTTCCTCTCTTTTCTTTCCAGAAAAAAATAAATAAATACAAAATAAAACTATAAGCACGTTTAAATCTGGTCTTCATTGACTGCTGCCTGCTGGCAACACAACTATGAAACTGTGAAACCTCATGGGTAATACTGCCTGTGCTCTATTACATCACTTCCTCTAAGCGATTAGGTTAATATGGATGTATTATTTTAATTGGTAAAGACAAACAGAAGTGTGTGATATTAAAAGCTGTTGAAATTAGACTTTGCTAAATAGCTGCGCAAACCCAGCAGGATAAGTTAGGCTAACTGCACCAGATCGTCTTACAAGCTCCCCAAGGTAGATAGACGCAGTGGTTATCTGTTTAAAGAGCTTAACAGAATGCAATAGTTTTACATCCGCCACTTCAACACACACACATGAAAACATAATTAACCTCTCTCTGCCATGCCACTCAATACGCTGCCTAATGCCATTAGAAAAATCCACTTCAAGATGGCACTGTACTCACTCCCTGCAAACCACTGTTGACACACACAGTGTTGTCTGATCCCAAGTAAACACAACGGTGTGTTAAAATGTGTGTGTATACGTAAATGTCTATTGTCCATGATAGCCACTGGGAATCAAAGCTGTCTGAAAGGGAACAAACTTTCATGAATAAAACTAGAGGCTAGAGGACTATTAAAACAACACAACAGATGCTTTATTCCAAATTATCACTGAAGTCCTTGCGACATTCAAAATGTATGTAACTGAAAAATGTAAATAGATTGAAGAAGTGAATAGTACAAAAACCGCCAACAATGATATGCATATTGCAAATTCAACAATGATAAAATAGCCCACCTCCAAGGATTTTATCATCCATCTGGGAAAATCAATCAAGCAAGCAAGCAATCAATCAGTTAATCAATATAAACAGTGTAATTTGAGTTGCTTTACTATCTCTGTGTTATCCACTGACTGAATTAGTGCCTGCAAAGTGATTTTGACAGCACCGAGAACACACCCCTGAGGTACACCATGCATATCTTGATCATTCCTATTATGTAGTGTGTGATAACTCTTTAAAAAAAGTTATATGACAGTACAATGGTACAACAAATCCATGTATTTACATAGTAGTCCATGTAACATTGCCCCAAAAAAGGTATAGTACCATGGTAATTTCATAAATTAAATGGCTACTATACCCATATACTAACCAAATAAACTATATTAAAAAAAAATTAAAAAATAATGATAATAATAAAGTTTTTCTACTTCAAAATGTAACTTTTAATTTGATGTGTTACTTGCCGTTTCTTTATCCTTCCCCTTTATTAGATTGTTACTCGCAATTAATTATGACATTTACTAGTAATTTCTAAGTAAACATTTCTTTCTTTCTGTTATGACTTGCATATTGTTGTGCTCAATGTGCGCTTGCCTGTTTTTTTTTCTTTTGTGTTCCTGCTCTCTTAGGATGATCAATGAGTGCCACCTGTTGATAATCTGCACCTATGAGAATGTTCATCTGCTGATTCGCCCTTGCGTTCTTGTGATTGGAGACATAAACTGCCCAATTCTGCAGAGCAGCAGAGACACTATGCTGTGAAAAACTCGACATCTCTCTTGTTGAGTCCATAACTACTGTTCCAAGACTGTTTATTAATTCTCCTTGATTTCCATTTGTTTGTTATTTTGGCCTTGCTCCCTTGTATAACTTATTTGGAATCTTCTGTTATTTTTTTTAATTTTTTTTTATTGTAATAAACCTTTAATCTTTGTGGGTCCATCAAGTTGTGATCCGTTTGAATTAATCTGGGACAGTGGGCAGGGGCTCAACAATGTTGCTTGTTTAGTTTGAATTAAGGTTTATTATAATTATGTCCTTCCTCCTAACCCTTAGACTGAGGAGGTCGTAACACTTTCTTTCTTTCTTTCTTTCTAGGAAAATAAATTTCTAGGTCTTAGAATAGAGCATGCTTATACGTTGGCAAAGTGTGTAGAAGTGTTTATAGATGTTTGGGGGATAAATGAGGTTTTATGTATACAAGGTAGGTGCTTTTAAATTCAATTCAATTCAATTCTTTCTTGGAAAAATTAATTGCTAGGTCTTAGAATAGAGCATGCTTATACATTGGCAAAGTGTGTAGAAGTGTTTAGATGTTTGGGGGATAAATGAGGTTCCCTATCTGTCGGTCACTTCAAGTTATGTTGTGATGACATATGGGGATTTACTTGGGAGCCCCAATCATCTCTGACTTTAAGAGAAAACGCCAATGAAATTTGGCTAGTGGATTTTGAATACCTGAGCCACTCCCTGTGCATATGGGTATAAATAGGCGACAGGTGCATCCACTCGTTCAGATTTTTGCTTCGGAGCCGAGTGGCGGAACTTGTTTGATCTCCACAAAGCCATTGATCGATCTGTCTGGAAGCTTTTCTGGTTGGCGTCATGGTGCGATCAGCAGTGTCCCTAGTGATTCCCCTGGGCTCTACAACTAAACGAGCAGATTTCCTAAAAAAGCAAATCACGCCGTTCCAGCCGTGTCCTCTTGGTTGCGGTCGTTTCTTTTCCTCCGTCGACTGCCACGATCGATGTGTCTGGGCATCCAGGGCACTGAAGCTTCATTCGTGGATGGTTCATGCGTTCACTCTGAGCATGTGACCATGGCAGCGCAGCGATCGCGCCTCTCCTCACGGGGATGGGAGGGGCTCCCTCTGTCACTACTTGCGCTGGCTTCTCTGCCACGAGCAGAGAACCATCGGCTAGTGCTCTGGACAATCTGACGGTTACAGTGAGAGCCTTTCTGCCAGGCCAGTTCCCACGGACCTTTCACTCCTCCCGCAGCAGCTGTTCTGTGCAGCTCCCCGGTGATTCTGCTGTGCCGTCTTATGGTCGTGCCCAGCGTTTAATTCGGGCACACTGATAGTGGATCAGATGTTTATAGCAGCCACTGGGGATGGGCAATCATCCTCTGAGGATGAAGATTCGGCGGGGCTGCCCCCCTCAGGTACTGTAGCCACTGCGGAGTTTACGGCCATGCACTCCCGGGCCGCCATGAGCATCGGGCTGGAGGCGTGCACACCTCCCAGTCCCAATTCCTTGCAGCGGGATGATTGGTTCCTTGGCACGGGCCGTGGCTCGCGACCACGCCCTGCCCCGGTTCCTTTCTTCTTCACGGAAGTGCATGAGGAGCTGATGAAGTCGTGGATAGCCCCGTCTGCCTCCCCCCTCCTCACTCCCCTCGATGGCTGGCTGGCTGGCTAGAGGGTATGCTGACATTCCCCAGGTGGAGAGTGTGGTTGCGGTGCATGCCACGTGGAGGAATCGTCCTCGTCTCCCGTCCAAAGTCTGTAAGCTGATGCCCACTCTCGCGGCCAAAGCTTGCAGTGCTGTGGGTTAAGCCGCCTCTGCCCTGCATGCCATGGCTATCCTGCAAGTAAACCAAGCCAAGGCACTAAAATGCACGAGGCTAGTACCGACCCCGAGGTTGATGCAGGAGCTGCACTCGACGACTGACCTCACCCTCGGAAAGGCGATGTCAACACTTGTGGCCCAAGAGTGCCATCTATGGCTCAGCCTTGCTGAGATGAGCGATGTTGAAAAAGTGCACTTTCTCGACGCTCCCGTCTCCCAGGCTGGACTTTTTGGTAACACTGTCGAAGACCAGCCGTTCTCGGCAGTACAGAAGTAGACCAAGGCATCCAACACATCTTGCCTCGGCGTGATGCACCATCTGCCACCGCTCTGCCGCGGGCCAGGCCCCAGTATGCTCGTCACCGTGGGTGCCCTCTTGCGTCCTCTAGAGCTGCTCCGCCCCACTTGTACGGTGTCTGGAGCCCTTACTTCATCGTACCCAAGAAAGGAGGTGGCCTTTATCCAATCCTGGATCTGCGAGTCTCGAGTCTTGAATCGGGCCCTTCACAAGCTCCCGTTCGAGATGTTGACACAGAAGCGCATCATCAGATGCATCCAGCCCCAGGATTGGTTTGCAGCGGTCAACCTGAAGGATGCTTACTTTCATGTCTCGATCCTTCCTCGACACAGGCCGTTCCTACGGTTTGCGTCCGAGGGACGGGCATGGTCCTCCCCTTCGGGCTTTCCCTGTCCCCCCCGTGTCTTTACGAAAGTTGCGGAGGGCGCCCTTGCCCAATTACGGGAAGTGGGCTCAGGATCCTCAACTATCTTGAGCATGGCCTGGTCGCATGTCACAGCTCGCACGCCATCTCCTCCTCTGGAGTCAAACGCGGCACAAGTAGCTGCGTGCTGTTCACATCCCGGGGGAGCTAAATCGTGTAGCCGATGTGCTCTCAAGACAGCTGATCTGGAGTTGATTCGGGGAAGATCAGGTAGACCTGTTTGCTTCCCACGAGTCCTCCCACTGCCAGCTGTATTACTCCCAGACCGAGGCCTCCCTTGGCATGCACGCGCTGGCACACAGCTGGCCTTGGGCTCTTTGCAAGTATGCATTTCCCCAAGTGAGTCTCCTTGGACAGACACTGTGCAAGGTCAGTGAGGATGAGGAACAGGTCTTGCTGGTTGCACCGAACTGGCCCACCCGGACCTGGTTTTCAGAACTCATGCTCCTCGTGACAGCCCCTCCTGGCGCATCCCTCTGAGGAAGGACCTTCTTTCTCAGGAGCTCAGCACCATTGGCACCTGCGTCCAGATCATGGGACACGGCAGACCTAAGTGATCTCCCACTGCTGGTGGAAGACACTAGCACTCAGGCCAGATCCCTCTCTACGAGGCGAGCTTTTGCCTTGAAGTGGAGTCTGTTCATGATCTGGTGTTCTTCTCGCGGAGACAACCCCCAGAGATGCACAATTTGAGTAGTGCTTTCTTTCCTGCAAGAAAGGTTGGAGCGTAGGCTGTCACCCTCCACCATGAAATGCATGTGGTTGCTATCGCAGCACATCACGATGCAGTGGACAATCGGTCCCTGGGAAAGCATGATCATCGTCAGGTTCCTGAGGGGTGCCAGAAATTTAAATCCTCCTAGGCCACCCCTGATGCCCTCCTGGAATCTCTCTACCATCCTGGCTGGTCTTCAGAGGGATCCCCTGGAGTCGCTGGACTCAATTGAGCTTAATTCCTGTCTGCTAAGACAGCGCTCTTGACCTCGCTGAGGGTCGGGGACCTCCAAGCATTTTCGCAGAGTGAAGAGTGCCTTGTGTTTGGGCCGGCCTACTCTCATGTTGTCCTGAGATCCCAGCCAGGATATGTGTCCAAGGTTCCCACCACGCCTTTTCATGATCAGGTGGTGAACCTGCAAGCACTGCCCTCGGAGGAGGCAGATCCAGCCTTGGCATTGCTGTGTCCCGTAAGAGCGGGAATATACGTGGAGTGCATATACATGGACCGCACCCGGAGCTTCAGAAGTTCTGAGCAGCTCTTTGTCTGTTACAGAGGTCAGCAGAAAGGGAAGGCTGTCTCCAAGCAGATATTGGCCCACTGGATAGTGGATCCCAAGGCGAGCCGTGACCCCTGGGGGTGAGGGCTCATTTCACACGGAGTGTTGCCTTCTCCTATTTATTGGCGCACGGCGCCTCTCTGGCAGACATCTGTAGAGCTGCGGTCTGGGCGACACGAACACCTTTGCGGGATTTTATAGTCTCTGCGTTGAGCCAGTGTGTTTGGTAGCAGGTAATTGGCGGGAAGAGCTGGCTGGTTTCATGCTTTCTGCACCATTCCCTCTCACCCGGGGATGCGAGCGCCTTTTTCCTCCTCCAGTAAATTCCCCAGATGACGAAACCTGGTTGAGAATCCTCCAGCACCCCCGGCAGTCAGACTGGGCGGAGCAGTCTGATGCCAGGCCCAGTATTGGTGTTAGCTTGCTTGGGTCTCCGTTCAGCCCCTGTACTGGGCTAAGTGTCCATATGGCTTGATTCCCTGTGGGCAATCCTAAATGTGTATTCTTCCATGGTAAGGTTTCCCTCTCGGTTAACCCGTGTCTTTCCTTCGACAGACCCGTACTGTCAGTGTCTGCTGGCAGTCGTTCCATCCCTACTCTCAGGTAGGACCTGCCTCAGAGACCCATTCCATATGTAGTACTGCCCCAGGCCTGGGTCAGTCCATATCTGAGTCTCCACATGATCCCTCCCTACGGGTAGGATATGGCCTCCATAGCGCCCTTCTCAGGAAGGCTCACTTCCCCATCATTACTGCCGAGCTGTAACACCAAATAGGAAAGATTTGAAGCAATCTTTCATTGAAGGTAGAAATCTCTTCTTTTAGAAAATTTCTGTGGTGAAAGGAACAGCGACTTGGCTATCACCAGCAGCGATATACTCACCTTTGGTACCTGCGGGTACCAAGGTCGGCGAATTTGCGCTGGGGCAATGGGAAGGTTATGACGTAGCATTTGTCTGACTGTCAATAGGGCTGTGCGATTAATCGAAATCAAATCGAAATCGCTATTTGAGACGTTGCGATTTGCTAATCGCAAAGCCTGCGATATGGACGTGATATTACTCTGTTCCAGAGCATATGCATGACTGCCAGCCTTGAGTTGCAGTCTTACTAACAAATAGAGTGAGCGCACCTCCGTTCTCCCAATCAGCACTGCTCTAGCCAACTGCGTAAACACCCACCATTTAAAAAAAAACAAACCTGAAAGCGGGAGAGAGACAGAGTGAGATTATGGCGTCTACTGGGTCAGATCGATAGTTAGGCAAATTAAAATTAAAGAAAAACATATGCAACTTAAGCTTCGACATGACAGACAACGAACAAATAAGATAATTTCCAAGAGCTGCGTCACAGCTAGTGTTGCTTTCGTCAACAAAAATTATGACTAAATATCGTCGTCAACGAACCTTTATCACGTGACAAAACGAGACGAGACGCATTGCAACGTAAATGCTGGTCATGTGACGATCACTATAATTAAATGTATAATGCTGCAACTAATGTTGTTGACGAATAAAAACGAGACTAAATGTGGTTTATGTAGCATTTGGACCAATCAGACACACAACTTTTTGTTAT
>NW_015512289.1:6528-9064 GCF_001515645.1 Sinocyclocheilus grahami | reverse complement strand
ACAGTATGTAACTACATAAATCATCGGATTTGTACAAAAAAAAAAAAATAATAATAATTTTCAGTTTTTGAAATGGAAAAAATGTGTACCTACACATACTAGGGATGGGCCCAAAGCTGAATGCTTTATTTTGGAAAGGCATGGATGATGGGTTCAAAATGAATAACAAATTCTACTGAATAAAAGGATATTTTTAATAGAATACACAGTCACTCCTCACGTCTGCTGCATAACGACTCGATAATTTACGTAAATCTCTCATACCACTACACAATGAGTAATGAGTGTATGAAGTGAATGAGTGTAAACACTACTAATAAAATGAGAGCAAATCAAATAGCCACATTACTGTCTCTGGGCGTCTCTCAGAAATCAGAGCTTGCCAAGAGTGATATTTACTAAGATACTGAATCATGCACATTTTCTACTATTTGATATATTTAAATATTTTAAACTTTGCACAATATGATTGAATATACATACATAAAGAAAATGTATAATTAGCCTATAATACAAAATATTAAGTTTGTGAGTTATACAAGACATATTTGTTAAATGGGAAAGGAATTACATTTAAAATGGACTTCACACATAATTTGGCTAACTTCCTGTTTAAGCCCCACCCACTTCCGGTATTATCCGCATACAAATAATTTTGAGATTTTGAGATTGCTACAGATATAGATATTGGCTCCGCTGCACACCCTACTGTAGACAATACTTTTATTTTAACATTTTGACATTAAAAACAATAGCTTAATCATCCAGCAAGACCTATGATCGTGTTTTAAGTTCTGGTTATATAATGATGGTCATCATAGAAGTGGTACGGTCTAACTCACCGTTCACACGTCCAGGTTTCAAAGAGGGCAAGCAATTAAGTCTAGTTCTGCAGTGAGGTTATCATTCAGCCCATGACACTATAATGAAGAAGGCAACCTCAAGTCTCTCAGAAGCCACAGCCACAGAAGGTTTCTAGGCATAAAACAGGAGAAAACTACTAAAGTTATGATGTTAGTAGAAAAGAAAAAAAAAACACTAGTAACTTAAGACCAATTTTATTAGCTGGTTACACAGGGTAAAGTTTAGCAAAGTCTTGCTGTTGAAAAGTGATTAATAGATTAAGCACCGAAAAGCGAATCCCAAAGCCCTCTCATTATCTGAGAATTGTTGCAGACATGACAGAATCACAGGAACATCAGTGGGAACAACTTCAGTTATCTAATGTTAAGATTACAGCAATTTAGATCCAATCTCTCTGTGTGTTCCAGATCTTCACCCAGCAGAGGTTGATTAATATAAGAGCAGCTTCATGTCATTGTCTTCTCATTTCTTGAAGTATATGCTCTGAAGAAGCCACAAGGGCTGTGAATTTATAATGCATGGGTATTTTAGTAATGTTATTGTTTATTAGATGTAACAGGACAAATAATTTAACTTCACAGCAGTATATAATTGATAAACAAGTCAGGGTTCTTTTTGATGGCTTGTTCCTTTTTTTTTTAAATCAACAACCACTGACTCATTTCTGTCACGTTTATGGTCTGTTTTTGTTTTGTTTTCCCTCTGTTCCTGCCTCATGTTTCTGTTTGCCTTTATTTGGTTTCCTTCCAGTTCCTGTCCTGATTATGTTTATTTACCTCTGCTGTGTTCTATTAATTTTCCTTGATCGCCTGTTTCTTTTCTCCCTGATTGCGTTTCATGTGTTTATAAGACATGTGTTTCTAAGTTTGCCTTGTCCGGTATTGAACGTCGATGTTGTGTCTCCTATGTGTCGCTGCCTGCCTTGAGTTACCCCGGTTTGGATTAATAAAGACTGTTTACTTTGAGTTCAGCCCACGTCTCCTTGTTTTTCATTTCGCCATAGAAAGCAACTGTGACAATTTCAAAGCATTTATATTCTGACATTTTACTGGACTTTTCAAATGCCTCTTAGGTATGAATCACATTCACTGTGCTTTTAGATGAAAATGAACAGAAAGCCTTGGGTGCATCACTGAACACTTAAAAAAGCTTAAAAGAAAAGTTACTAATAATGCCAATTTAAAAAGTACTAACAATGCCAATGCACTTAAATAATGCCCTGTATTCAGATTTATGGCATCCTCTGCACTGCAATCCTGAAATATAGCTAACTCATCCATTAATTATATTGCATATAATTGTGCAAATAAGAGCATGTAGTGCTGATGTCCACACTATGGAAAATTAAAATGGTTATTAAAATTGTTGGTGTAGTAAGATTTATTTATTTTTTTTACCTGAACTGAACTGAAATCGAGGAAATGCCTTTAATTGTTTAAAGTGGCAAACAAAATATAAAAGATAGACAAAAATGTAGTGTATGCAAGTAGTTAAAATGTGTCCCTGAAAGAGTAATTGTTGTTTGTCTGACACTGGTAAATTCATCTATCCGCCCCCATCTCATCTGCTGATGAGCCGCACTTTACAGTCAAAGCACCTCATGATGTTGATTCATCCCTGTCCCAGTGTTAATTAGGGTCATTCTCAACAAGCTTTCTTTAAAATGACATCA
>NW_015512289.1:0-365 GCF_001515645.1 Sinocyclocheilus grahami | reverse complement strand
TCTCTGCTGAGTATTGTTTAGCCTGTACCCCTTTCCGAGTCTCTGTGTTTTCCTTGTTTTGCCATGCCTGTTTTTGCGGTTTCTGATCTTTGCCTGTTTTCCTGGATTTTTCCCTCTCGTCTAGCCCCTGTGATTCTGTCTGCCGATCGGCGACCTACGCTAGCCCTAGGACTATTCTTGTGTTTTTGCTCACCATATACCTGTTTGCCATTGTTCGACATACTCAACCCTACAAGGACCCAGCAGCTTTTATGAGGAACATTGGCCAGGTATGGACACAGCAAGGATTTAGTTAGCCCTTAAACAGGGTCCACGATCAGTGGAGAACCATATCTGAGAGTTTTTAGCCATCGCTCACTATTCTG
>NW_015512288.1:2681-9073 GCF_001515645.1 Sinocyclocheilus grahami | reverse complement strand
AAGCCATTAAGGGGTATAAATCTAAATGTCTAATGACACCATAACATAAAAAACGACTTTGCACATTTCATGTAATTAGCATAGAAGCTCATATACTCTTCTGTTAAGATTTTCATGTGCGTCCCTATGATGTCATCTAATATCAACACTACTAATTGCAAGTGTTTTGAATGGCGTGTAGTTTATAGCTCATCTGTACTAATCAGAGCTAAAAGTCTTAAATCGTTGCACACAGATGAATGGGCTTTTTAGTATTTAATTAGGTAATGCATTAGCAAACACATGAATGTTACATTCGGACTACACTTTGAATTAGTGCCTTGGTTATCATCGCTAACCACTTTTAGAGCTCTGATGATATGACTTAGCTCTTCATTTGGACAGAGAACTTGCTGCTGCGCAGGTTGAGATTAGAACTAAAAACAAATTTTAGCAAAAGTAAGAACCAAAAAATAAGAACTTGACAACATTTGACCAATGGTATGGTTAGTATGAATGTGTATAATGTGTAATGTATGTTAGTATTAAGCTAGTATGGGCTAGAATGACTTTGGCGTTTGTCCTACTTCTTTTCTTATCTCCGACCTAGACCAATCTAGATATCTTGATGTCTCATCTACTGGAATGTGAGTCTAGTAGAATCTTGTCAAGCAGGTTGGAGCTAGTGCCAAAACTAGATAAGAACTAAACCAAATGCCAAATTCCAAAAACCAGCTTGGCTATACCTTTGATAAAGCCATTAAGGTCTGGTATGATCTTTATGCTTTTGACAGACAATGACCACTTCTTTCCTTATCACATTTTTGCCTTATCACCTTCATCAGCTGCAAGGCTGGCATACCTTAAGTTTTCAAATGCATCATCTACCGCATCCTTCTCCAGAATTTTGTTCTACAGTGCATGGAATGCATGGGAAGTTGGACTGTATCAAGACACATGTTTAGTTATAACATTTTTAGTTTAGAGGGATGATTAGAAAATTCTGGATTGATAATCATAAAGTCCTTGTTGGTCTGTGTGGCATCAGTAATTTAGTAATATAGAAGGATGCTAGCCCATGCAAACCTTAAATAAGTCAAATATAAAAAATATATTCTCTATTTAACTGGAGCCAGTACTCTTCTGGCAGCATTTTTGAACTGTGTGGAGTTAAAGTGTAGACTGACTTGGCTTTTGCTTTCTTTCTGAACAGCAAATGGTTAGCAAAAATATGTTCATACTTCGTTTCGCAAACCACAACTGACAGAAAATGCACTAGAAAAGAAAAGTCCTCTGAACTTCAACAACAGTTGTATAATATTCAGTCTGGTTCTTTTTTCATTTTATTTCACTTGCAAAATAAAATGATCTGTTAGTTCATCAGTAACTCATGGAAATTCTAGCTTTGACCCCATAGAGAAACATCAATACTTTTCACATGAACGACAGTACCTATAAAGTATAAAGTTTTCATAATTGTTCTAATTTTATGAGAATAGGGAAGTCCAAACCACAGTGATAGCAATAACAACACAGAGGAAAGATATCATTGGAATCACTTTCAGTGCAAATATTAAAAACTTTTTACACAAATGTTAAAACAAATGCTTTAACATTGCAATTACAATCCACTTAACGTTAAAGAGCCTGAGCATTTAAAGCAGCAGACAACACACTTGAAGTGTGTGCAAATAATAAACTTAATGTTACTGTGTGTTGGGTGCTAATCCTTTATCATTCTTGGTGTGAACGGGCCTTTAGATGGAGATTATTCCATAACTGATGCCAATTGACTGGCAAAAGTAACTGCACAACCTTTGTACATGAGTACATTTGTGTGATGAAATAGTTTGATCCAGTCCTTATTGCATCCCACTTGGAAATGTACCAATATAAGGTTACATTATCAGTAAACCTTGACATATGAAAACCTTTCCTAATTGATTTGCTCTTGCTCTTGCTCTTGATTTCTCATTTGTCAATGCAACTGACATCTTGATTGGTGAGCAAACAGTTCTCAGTGTTGTCAGTCCCATAGGCAAGACTGATTCTGATCTTCAGCCACTTAAGAGCACAACTCTTCATGGTGACCATGGTGGTGTTAACATTACAGGAGGACAAACTGTCGAAAGTGGATGAAACTCAATGAGCAAATAATTGCATAACATTTGACAGCAAACACTGGCAGCTGTAACGTGGTGTGCTGATGGTTCCATGAATCATTGGCTAATCTGGACAAATGGTGGAAAGGTGGAGCTTATCAATTTATTTAGTGGTGCATGCTCAGCAAGCATATCTGTTATCATTGATCCTATGTCAAATTAGGGGTTTCTTTTAAACCCTATGACTTCTGGGAAGAAATTGATCATAACTTTCCGCTGAGTCTCTAAATCAGCCGACAGAATAAGACATTTGGGTCAATGACATGACTCTGGATCAATTTTTTTTTTTTCAAACATGGTGCAACTCTCCAAAAGCTTAATGGATTGTAATTAATAATTAATATTTGTAAAATAATAATAATAATAATAATAATAATAATAATAATAATAATAAAACCTTTTCATATTGACAAATACATTTATAACCTATATATTTATAAAAATATATAATTAATAAAACAATAAAAATAATTATTAATATAGTTAATATTATATTAAGATTATTGGAAAGACTATTTAGTATACACTTACATGACATACACCATTACGCCACTGAATTGAAACCTTTATTGAAAATCTATTTTTAACTCTAAGGATGTTTTTCGAAAAGGTTTTTTAAACTATACGTGAAACCAGTATTCAAAGAGTACATTTCTAAGAACTGCACATCTGCTTTTAAAACACATTTAAAAAAATATTTTTATCTTATCTTATCATAGACACTAATTTTTCATTGACCCATCTACCAACCTCTACATGAAAAACCTGAGTAGTGTTTTGTAAATGTACATTAAATGTGTACAGAATTTCTTAAGGGGGCATCCAGATTGTTAAAAACAAGTAGAAACATGCAAGTAGCATGTGCTTTTTCATGCAACGCGATCAAAACAACAAATAACAGATGTGTTTGTGGCTCCTTTACTTTTCATAGCATGGAGTTGGAAATCACCTTATTTCCCAGGAACTATATTGTGTGGTAGTTACCAAAGCTTTACAGTGCTAGGACCTCTTTTATTCACAACACACACACAGATATAATCAAGGCTTTGGTTCATGTTTTTAAAATAAAACCTTGACAAGATTAAACCAGCTTTGTAAAAAATAAAAGTAATTTATAGTTATACAGATACAATATCTGTATTAACGCTAATCCTCAAATCTGTAGATGCTGTCAACAAGATATTATTGGATTGAGTATTTCGAACACTTAATCCAAATATTATAAAAGCATACCTATTTTAAATGAAAATTGTTGTTTACAAAATGACATTGAACAGCCCAACCTTACCACCATTCCAGAATAACATTTAATTAGTGGTGCTTGCTAAGGCAAGCATCGCTATGGCTGTTACTCATCCTTGGGGCTAGACATTTGAACAAACCTTGTCCTATCGTTTGTGGTACAGACATGAATGATACCTGAAATCATGTGGCTTGTTGAGGAGAGTGTGCTATTGTGATTTAATGATTGATGATATAATGACCAAAAAAGATTGAAGGAAAGACCCAAACCATATCTGAGGACCAGTAGGGTGGGCACTTTTGACTCACCATGTAACGTATGGAAGCAACCTCACTAAACACTTTGCCAATACTCTAGTAAGGTTTGCAAATATGAGTATCACTCAGTTTTCTAAAATTATCCTGACATCATTCTGTGCTAAGGAGAGCATTACTTGTAATTTTCACTTTGTTGCACATAACAAAAAGCGGATGATGAGTAAATAATCATTACTTTAATGTAATCATTACTTTAAAAGCATGACACTTGACACGTAGATTTTTTTTTTACTTGACTTGACTTTGCCCTAAACTCTTATCCATATGGTTCTGAAAAAATGAACTTTGAGTCTTCTAGTGACACACATTTTTTTTTGTTTCTGACCATGTCTTTAGGTATTTTGCAATAAGATAAAAACAAATGGAGACATTACTGAAGTCTCCTGCTACTCAGATTTTTCTCCAGAGAAAAAGATCTTTGTAGCCTTGCGTGTGTCTCCTTTAAAGCTTGTTAGAAGAGGTCTCAACAATATCTCACACTGTTTAGATACGTGCGAGACACTAAATCATGCAGTTTGCATATGAATGCAATCATTTTCAACAAACTGGCAATTCATAACCATTTTATGTTCGGCGAATTGGTGGCAAAGTCGTGAATTCATACAATCTCACTCAAGGGTTAGGTTTGGGGTGGACCTCAATGCGGTTTTTTTTAGTTTTAGTATGAATTCAATCATACAAATTCATATGAATTTGCTAACTCTCATGAGATTGGGTTGAACATTTGCCATCAAATTCTTTGATTTTATATCTCAGTGTATAAACAATTCATATTTTTAATAAATAATTATATATATCTCTTCAACTACAAAAGACCACATTTTAAGCAAAAAAATAATAATACTCAATTTGATCAAGGTTAATGAGTGTTTTGTTTTTGTTTTTATTCTGTTTTTTTCAGAATTGTTTTTCTCTCTGCATGCTTCACTTTTGAAACTAAGCTTCTATGAGAAACTGTCTTGTAGTCTGTTAGATTTAAGTGAACCATTTTTTTCCAAGTTCACTGAAGACGAGTAAAAGCAGGATCCAGATTAAGGTCATCTTTACATAGTCACATACTTAAACTGTCACAGAGCTGAAATCAGACCACATCACAGTCTCGCACCCATCTGCCTCACACCTCTTTCCATGGAAAGCATCAGGTCATAATCCAGCATCATGCGGCATTACATGACATCTGTGTAAACAGAGCAAACAATGTAACTCAAGGAAAGTAAAAGTCATGTGACAGTCAAGTCTCTTTGCAGTCAAAACATAACTACACAATGAACATATTATTATCAGCTTTATCTATAGATTTTTGCTTACCCATGCAGAAGCCACCGCCGTGTTGTGCGTGGTTGCTGAGTGGCTTTGTTGCTTTGCAGTTACTAGGCATTCTGGGCAGTTGCTAGAGACTTCTGGATGGTTGCTTATTGGTCAGTCGAAAGAGCCCACTCTAACTCAGATATGAGTGGTTTTGTTGCAATCATAAGTACAATCACTTGTCAAAAGTGTTCATGTCTGTAGGATGAACAGTGTGGCCCAAATTAATTGCCAAAGTTTGGTTAGGAATATTTTAAAAATTGAATATGAGCAATAGTAATAATGATGCATGCCTTCTTTCGAAACCTGCATGTTTTTTGAACACTTATCAGGTTTGATCTCTGCAAGACTGGTACACTGGAAAATGTCTACCTAGCCAGAGAAAGCAAACATAGTTGACTGTCATGTGTTCTGTGTTGTTCTAAGCAGGAGAAATGTGTTGATACAGTTGCTCTGTCTTAGCGGCCTCCAGCCTTCAAAGGCCTTGCCTGTTCCTTCAACAGTTTGTTCCAAGTGGCCAAAAGTCAATCAAGAAGCAGAGCAGTGGGAAAAAGGGGGTAAGGGAGGAAGAAAACTTAATTACTACATATTCAACCCCTGCTTCGTTTTCCCTCTTTTCTTCCTTTCCATTTCCATCTTGGCACTGAAAGCTGCAGCTCTTGCCAAATACAGCTAACGTGTGTGAAGGATGAATGGTCACACTCAGTGCAGAGTCTTGCCGTGCACTTAATATAGCTGTTCTCCCCATAAGCAACTAATTTCCTCTGACAAACTGTAGTGTGCTTTGCTTTTCTGTTCACTCTACATGCATGCTGAACGCTGTGTGACTCGGTGATGTCATTGCTGCTCCACCCAGCGTCTCTTTGCTTGCATTTCTGGCAGGAGAAACCAGTTTTACTGCAATCTTATATAATTCTGTGGTCACATCATTCAAGACTGCACAAAAAGGGCTTACTGGGGACATGAACTAACGATGGCATAGCATTCAACAGCTTCTGAATACACCCTGAATTGATAAAAGCTGCAGCATATTCATTTTACAAAATGAAATAATCATTTTTTGTGCTAAGACAATATTGCAGTTGCTTACACAAAAGTTAACATGTGATGTGCGAATGTATCTGAGCAATTGCTTGTATTAGCTTTAGCACTGTGCCACATGTTTGCCTCAAGTAGGCTACTTCATAGATTGGCACTTGGCTCTCTTGAGAAGGGTTTGAAACATAATGCGTCTGAAAAATAATAAACACCATACTGCCACCTAGGGGTATTTTGAAAATGGTTACATAACCCCATTTTGAGGAGACAAGAAACAATTCATGATAAGAACCTAGTATCAAAAATCTAGTTGTTATAAAAATGCATACAATATATATATATATATAT
>NW_015512288.1:2172-2671 GCF_001515645.1 Sinocyclocheilus grahami | reverse complement strand
ATATATATATATATATATTAACACCAACAGCAATACTGGCATTAAGTTATTAAGAAATAAATCAGACTGTTATAATCACCCCTGTTGAAAAAAATAATCATGTTATCCCACTGTATCTCAACTAAGACAACACTGAGGAACTCCAAGGATCACCCCAAGTCTTTTTCAGTGTATTTCGGTGCATTTACATGCATTATACCTCTTATAATAATTTAAGATGCAAAGAAAATTGCACATTCCTTCCTGTGCAGCACTCTTTACCAAAACCTCCAGCCATATCTAAAAGGCCACTGCTCATGGCAACAAAATCAGGTGACAATTGCAGACATTAAGGGTACAGTCTATTCACTTGACCTTTTCTGTGGAGAACATTATGGAGATATATGAGCAGGGCAAACAGCAATGCAAAGGTCATGGCAATTTACATACTAACTCTCTGACGTCATGGCTTCCTTCTGGAGCCTGCACTAAACCAATAACACAGTCAACACATGATTCA
>NW_015512288.1:0-790 GCF_001515645.1 Sinocyclocheilus grahami | reverse complement strand
AACTCATATATATACAGATGGATCTAAAGATCATGAAACAGGACGCACAGCAGCAGCAATATATATTCCAAGGTTCAGGTATAGAATAGCAAAAAGAACATCTAATCACCTATCAGTTTATACTACAGAAATGATTGCCATATTATTGGCTCTTCAGTGGGTTGAAGACATTAATATACCTGAAGTAGTCATATGTTCAGACTCCTATTCAGCACTATCAAGTTTAATGAGTGCAGCACTATCAAGTTTAAAGAGTGGTAACTCTTCCACTAGACAAGACATGTTATCAGACATTTTACAAAGTTTGTTCAGAATACAAACAAAAACAATTATCTCTTTTGTATGGATCTTTTGTAATGAAGTGGTGGATCAACTAGCGAAAAAAAACATTAAAACATCCAGACATAGAATTTAATGTTCCGATGAGTAAATTAGAAATAAAAGGGCTAATTAAAAAAGCATTAAAAGTTATATGACAAAGTAAATGGGATGGTGAGAATAAAGGACGGCATTTATATAATATTCAAAAAACAGTTGGAAATGAGAGGAGAATTTTTGGGAATAGAAAGGAAGACAGCATAATATCTTAGAATTGGACACACTGCACTTAATCAATCCTTATTTATAATAGGAAAACATGAGGCTGGACTTTGTGTTAAATGTGATCTTCCTGAAACAGTTGAACATATTTGAATAAAATGTAAAGGATATGACAACAAAAGAGTACAACTTGCAGAAGCACTTCATATAGAAATACAGTGGGTACGGAAAGTATTCAGACCCCCTTAAA
>NW_015512287.1:8473-9066 GCF_001515645.1 Sinocyclocheilus grahami | reverse complement strand
GATAAACCGCAAATATAATTGCATAACGTCAGTATGAGTCCACGCTTAAATTCGTTGCCAGTGACCAGATGGAATCTGTGAGTTTCTCAGCTGTTGTTTAAAGCCGCCAGGGTTTTTTGAGAACCCATTTCTCAAAGTTTTGGATAAAAGCAGGATTCAAGATGTTGATTTCAAACAACTGACGTGCTTGAACTTTTACTCATGAATCAGCTGATCTTGGAGGTATAAATTAAATGAGACGGCCACAATAATAAATCACATGGGGAGAAGAACCATGGAAGTGAACGGTAATATAGTAATGTTGTATGGCAGTCATGCTTTATGATGATGAAATCATAGGGATGGTGTTTTTGGCTGCTAAACTATATAGTGCTGAAAACAAAACCTCACTGCTAAAAATGTGGCCTGAGTGGAAAATATGGGACTTTAAAGTGAGGAACAGGTTCAAGGGTGAATAAGCAGTGGAAAAATAAATAAACCTTCCAATGAGGTTAATGGAGAACTCTGGGTGGCGTTCTGAAATTCTGTCATCGCCGCAGTGTTAATAAGAGAACTGAGCTTTGATCGCTACGATGTAATGCTTTGTGCGCACA
>NW_015512287.1:6130-7419 GCF_001515645.1 Sinocyclocheilus grahami | reverse complement strand
ATAATGTTCTTTTTAGCAGCATCATATGACCCCTTTAAATGTATCGTTTCAGCGGCCAACCACTATTTTGTTTCCCACTGCAGCGAATCCAAAGCCTAAACTTAACATTTACTGATGCTAAAAAAAATGATCTAAAACATAATATAATAAAATATAATTGAAAAAATAATAACCTGGGATTAAGAACCTTATTTACGGACTCAAAGCTATAACTTGTGAATGAGCCCGTTTAGAGCTGAACCTGCAGCATTTGGGTTTCCCTCCCAAATATTTAACTACTAAGCCAAACCATCCAAAGTAAAACTTTTTATTCCTAACATATTCTGTGTGGTTCTTCTCTGTGAGCGTATTCAAGCACAACACAAGATGACAAATGAAACCTGCAATTCAGACCCACCTCAGTGCTGCCAATCATACAGTACGTAGCCTATATATGAAAAAGGTCTATACATATGCGTCTTGTTAAATGGAATCATAATTGGAAAAACAAAACAATTTGCTGTTGCTTTTTTCCATTTCATCGGAAACTGTTTCTAGGATTTTAAACCCTTTGAAAACCTTTTTCCCAAATCATGTTGCTTCCTTAATGTATTTTTCAACATATGATGAAAAACAGGTGTGAGTTGTTCCTTGTTTTATTTCTGTAAATCAATTACCCATAAAATTCTGATAGAAGTCATGGCTTTCTAGATAAGTGAATACGCAAAAGAAGTGTTTTATCTTTTGCCAAGAGTAAAACAACAAGGAAAATTGAGGCCATGATTTGCATTCCATAAACAAATGCTTAAATGACTAAATAAGCAGCAATGTATTATTCATGGCTCAAACTGTCAAAGTTTTTCTTATTTTCATCATTTTGAAATTATTATTTTGGTCTGAGATTTAGACGGAAATCTGTAATAATCTGTACTAACACCACTTTTGATGTTGTTGCACTATTTCAAAATCATATCAGAGACAAACCTCTCAGATCTTCTTCAGACTTGGTCAGCTGATTCAAAGAGCTTGTTCCTCAAGACCCCTAAATTCCAGGAAGTCTTGGTTGTGGAATTTTTCTATGGAATGGTGGGTGAGCATGAAGAGCATATCTGATAACCGCTCCTACACTGTCCCCTTTTTTCCGGAAGATGGATTGGGCCATTTCGCTAAAAGTCACAAAACGGTCGAAGCATGAATCCAGCTTCTTGACTTCTTAATGACTCAGATTTTTTAATTGATAACAGTGGCCACTCTTTAGTGAAGCGTTAACCACATGAAGGGAAGCTGCTGTTAAATTACAGCCTTAAAGG
>NW_015512287.1:1217-2619 GCF_001515645.1 Sinocyclocheilus grahami | reverse complement strand
ATTATTATCAATGTTGAAAACTGTTGTGCTGCTTAATATTTTTGTAGAAACGATACATTTCTTTCAGTATTCTTTCATGAGTAGAAACTTTATATAGTTTATATAGAAAAGCATTTATTTGAATTATATACTTTTCATGACTGATTCAGATTCTGTCCAGGAAATCATTACAGAAGAAAAAATCAAACTGCATTCAAAATCCATTTAAATATGTTTCAATTACTGTGTTGCCCTTAAAAGACAGCTGCCTTTCTAGGCAGTGAATTTTGAGGCAGCTCACTAAGATGTGGAACAGAGCTACTATGTTGGCCGCGATTTTGCCTTTGGTGACATTTTCTACTGAATACTAACTGCTGCGGTAGCAGAGAAGCCTTCGTTTTGGTCAGATGACAACTTTTCAGGAGTGTTGACACACTGTTGAGGCGACAATTGATTCCAGAAGATCTTCTGGGTGTAAAAGGAATAATTGTGGGTAACATACTTTGCCATACCACAAGCATCTAACTGCCATAATAACTACTCCTGTTCTGACCCGCTTTTCACCATAGGTCACTGACAAATATTTGGATGAATAGTTTGGGTTTAAACGAGCATGGAGACGTTCCAAACGGAATTAAGAATGTCTTATCAAAATCCATCATTCTTGTTTTTGGACACTAACTACCAAGTTCTGGGCAGCAGGAGTGATGAGAAAGCGTACCATCACTAAAATACTCAAACCACCATTTAATAAACACTGAAGCATAAATACACAGTGTCTAATGAAGTTTGGCTTCTCTACAGGGAAGACTGGAGTCTCTGCTCTGACCCCCGGGCTGGGTTTAAGTATGACCTAAAAAGTAAATTAGCACATTTTCACTAGCAATGCACTAAATTGGTTTCAGATTCAAATACACTCGACAAAAGAGTAAAACAATATACTGAGACATTTTAAACAGTGTGTGATGGTGCATAGCACATTGTAACCATGTGTTGGACTAAATGTTGCAATAGCTTTTAACACTCTGGGAGCAGCAGGGGAGATAAGAGGAACTGACATTTTTAACATTTACTTTCTTTTAAACTTTGTGATTATCTGGTTGTGATCAGCCTGCAGAACACACACAAAATAAAATTTTCTCAAGAAAAAGGGGAAATTTTGAAAGAATGGTAAGTTCCAACATTTAGACCAAGACCTGTATGACATATGTGGAATACAAAAATGGATCTTAATAGAGAAGTATATAGTATAAGGTTTTCAGTCTTCAAAATGGGGCAAAACAGCATCATGAAAACTAGTGGTTCTCAACCAGGGGGCCTCGGCAAATTTCCAGGGGGGCCCACTAAGTCTTAAAATGATTTAAATTTAGTTATATTAACATAACAGCTTAATTAACACCCTAAAAACACTAAAAAAAATTAT
>NW_015512287.1:0-253 GCF_001515645.1 Sinocyclocheilus grahami | reverse complement strand
TCAAATCATGGCTATCTACTGTATTTTATCTTTTTCACATACCCTTGAAAATGTGTTGGGACATTCCTCGAAAGTGTATCAGGAAAACATAGAAAATGGAAGTTTTAAAGAAGTCAAAAATTCTAAGCTTCACAAATGAAACCCATGTGCATGGATAATGCCCACTGTCATTCTGACAAGCTTTAATAAGCCACTCAGTGTGTGTGCATATATATATTTTTAATACGTTCCATCTGCCTTTCCATCTTGCTTG
>NW_015512286.1:0-9068 GCF_001515645.1 Sinocyclocheilus grahami | reverse complement strand
AAGGGGGTCTGAATACTTTCCATACCCACTGTATATATTTATTTTTTATTTTTTATTTTTTAGGTGTTTCGCCATTGTTCAGTCAAACAGAAAGTCACGTCATTGCTTGAGTCAGAAGTTGACTTATCAGATATTGAAAATAATCTTGAGTCACTGATTTCTAATGTTGAGATTCTTCAGAAGGATCTGCAGACTGGCAGTTGCTAAACAGAGAGGAACAGCACAAGTTTCACAGATTTTATTGCTCATCACTAATAAATAAATGTGGGTAATCATATTTACATTTGTTCATGACATCATTAGGATTTCTGAATGAGCTGATTTTCCAGGTTAGTGACAATAATGGTCTAACTCTGAATAGGGTTGTAGTAGAAAATCAAGTATCAAGTATGTCTTGATAGAACATCAAAGGTTTTTCAATCTGTTAACAGCAAACACATATAATCAGTAAAGTTCTTTTGAATAAGCGGTGATGTTCTTGCTTCGTTGTTTTTGTTAGGATCATTGCTGCTGCATTTAGAACAAGCTAAAGGGGATTTAGTCTGAGTTGCACATTACAATAATCAATTCTTCTAACGAGTGCATGGACAAGTGCTTTGGTTTCACCTTGAGATGAAAAAGGCTTAAGTTTCACAATGTCTCTTACAAGAATGTGCATGAGTTGTGTTTCTTCGTTTCTTTTTTTTTCAACTGTAAAACATTGTTCTTAAGAAAAAACCTAAAATGATTTGCATCACTGTGAAAAATTATAAATTATATTTAGATTAGGAAACACTATTCAATATTATCTAGTTGCTTATCAGCATGCATAATACTAGCATACTGGCTGTTTATTGATACTTATAAAGCACATATTATTGCATGACTATATTGTAGATCCCTTAACCCTACCCAATACCTAAACATAACTACTACAACAAGTACCTTACTTACTATTAGTAAGCAGCCAATTAGGAGTTTATTGAGGGAAAACTCAGTTAATTTGTACCCTATTCTGAAGTGTTACCCATTAACTTTACTTAATGTAAAATGCAGAGGACTTACAACCGAACCTTGCGGAACACCACAAGAAATGCCAACATATCTGATCGGTTCAATCCCCAGGGAATTAATTAAATATAATAATAATAATTAATTAATTAATTAAAAAAACTGAACTGATAAAATGTATACAATCAAATGTATACAAATCACTTAGAGGAAAAGTATCTGCCACAAGCATAAATGCAGTTGTTTTGATGGTTTTGCCCTTTTGTTTTGGTGTTTTGGAGCTTAAATACTACACATACTTTTGGAAATGGGAAATGATTCAGAACGGGCTTAAACCTGTGTCCTCAGATGAGCACAAAAGCGACTGACATACTGTACTTGCATACTAAGTACTATGTATGCAATACAAATACTCCAAACAAGAACCGCTGTATCATTTCACTTTGTAGCTGTGTAGTTATATTAATTTCAAAAGGTCCCCACCAATATAAACACCAAGCTACAACCTTAACCTTAACCTATTAACTGCAGAAAGGTTAAAAAAATGAGCTGATGCTCTGAAAAGCAGCTCTGCTTCTGATGCTTTGGAAACACAAAAAGCTGAAATCACGATAAATAGACATGGTTTTTGGTTATGCAGTAGGAAGAAAATAATTTTCTCTGTAATATTCTCTTGACTTGTCACCTTAAGTAACCAGTCCTGCAATATAAGTTTGGCAGCCGCTGTTAAATAGGGTGACATTTAAAATGATCTAGCTGCTAGCCTTAATCTTGTCGTAAGTATTCAGCGTGGCCTTATCATAAAGTGATTCATATAGGCCATAATTCACTTATTAACTTGGTATTAAACATGAATGATTATGCTGTTGCTGTGCAGATCAGCAAGGGAAATTCATTGTTACTCGTTGCCTTTAGGCAACAATCAACTCACATCAAAAATTACAACAACAAAATACACCTGATGCCGCATCATTTATGAAATTCTTTAGTATTGCAGTATGTGTGTGTGTGGGACCGTGACCTGGTGGATTGCATATGTGTGCTGACATGTTGATCTGTGCCTAAGTGCTCATATCTTTCACTCTCTGTGTGCTACAACTATATAAAAGTTGGCAAAAATCTAATTAAAAAGATTTTTACAGAAATTTGCATTTCTCAGTTATACCATAGTATTTGTATCCTTGCATGGAATTATGTCCACCTCATCAATTGAAGCTTGGAGCATTTAGTTAACATATAGAAACATTAAATCAAAATAACTCTTTATTAAAATGTTCCTCACCTTGTTGTGGATGATTAGTTAGTGCATGTTATTCCAAAGGAAAAAAAAATATTTATAAAAAATCATTAATTATAATCTTTTGTCAAACAACTTTCCTTTTCAGCTGACATCACCAATCCCTCTTATTTTTCAAACATTCATTAATTTCCATAATAAAAGCAAACAATTATTCAATCTACCTATGATTATTTAAGAAACAAAATAAATAAATTAATACATACTTAAATACGTACATACATGCACACATTCATACATGCCTAAATAAATCAATAAATAAATATTGTCAGCTGCATTATGTTCATAACTGTATACTGATGGTTATATTGGTTTACTCATGCAGTAAGCATTATATGGGATTAGGTTTTGTTAACTAGATGCAATTTAATGAACATTCGTTTTTAGAAACTAAATCAGTGTGATATACGCTATATTTACCTGTTACAAAATGTCTAAAAATTATTATAAAATAATAATTTTATTTAAAAATAAATTAAAATCTAAAATAATTCTTAATTTTGCAAGAAAAATAAATGTCACCAGTTTTTTTTAGGTTCATTCCCCATGAAAAGCCTAACAATAATAATAATAATAATTATAATAATATTATTATTATTATTAATAATAAATCAAACTGATAAAATACATACATGCAATACATGTTTTAAATCAAAGTTTCTGCCACATGCATAAATGTAAATATTATGGTGTTCCCTTTCAGTCGGTCACTCCCAGTCACAGCCTTCTCGCACAGATGCTGTGCAAGGTCAGGGAGGACGAGGAGCAGGTCTTGCTTGTGGCACTGTATTGGCCCACTCGGACCTGGTTCCCCGAACTAATTCACCTCGCGTCAGCCCCTCCCTGGCAGATTCCTCTGAGGAAGGATCTACTGACTCACAGAAGGGGCACCCTGTGGCACCCGCATCCAGACCTCTAGAAACTTCATGTCTGGTCCCTGGACGGGATGCGGAGGTTCTAGGTGACCTACCCCAAGAGGTAGTTGATACCATCACTTCGGCGAGAGCACCGTCTACGAGACACGCTTACGCTTTGAAGTGGAACCTGTTCGTCGAGTGGTGTTCTTCTCACCGAGAAGACCCCCGTAGATGCCCGATCAGGGTCGTGCTTTCCTTTTTGTCGCAAGGGTTGGAGCGAAGGCTGTCTCCCTCCACCCTTAAAGTCTATGTCGCTGCGATTGCTGCTAACTATGACCCCGTGGAAGGGAAGTTGGTAGGGAGCATGATCTGGTCATCAGGATCCTTAGGGGGACCAGAAGGTTAAATCCTCCCCGGCCCTCCTCTATACCCTCTTGGGATCTGTCTCTGTTGCTTAAAACACTACAGCAGGGCCCATTTGAGCCTTTGCAGTCAGTCGAGCTAAAGTTTCTTTCAATGAAAACTCTGCTCCTGCTTGCACTGGCCTCCATCAAGAGGGTAGGGGACCTGCATGCATTTTCGGTCGGCGATTCGATGACTAGAGTTTGGGCCGGCTGACTCCCAGGTAATCCTGAGGCCCCAGCCCGGCTATGTGCCCAAGGTTCCCACTACTCCCTTCAGGGATCAGGGTTTGAGCCTGCAAGTCCTGCTCCCGGAGGAGGCAGACCCAGCCCTAGCTTTGCTCTGTCCCGTCCAAGCCTTGAGATGCTACATAGACCGGACACAAAGCTTTAGCTTCAGACCAGCTCTTTGCCTGTTAAGGAGGCCGGCAGAAGGGGAAGGCCATCTCTAAGCAGAGGATGGCCCACTGGATTGTGGATGCCATCACCCTGGCTTATCAGGCACAGGGTGTGCCCTGTCCGCTCAGGTTGCGAGCTAACTCTACTAGGAGTGTTGCATCCTCCTGGGCGCTGGCTCGTGGAGCCTTGCTGACAGAGATTTGCAGAGCTGCGGGCTGGGTGACCCCCAACACGTTCGCTAGATTCTATAGCCTTTATGTGGAGCCGGTATCCTTCTGTGTTCTCACCTCAAACAGGTAGAGGCACTGAGAGGCCCCGGTTAGTGTCGGCTAGCTAAAACTGCTCCAGAGTGTCCGTACTGTAGGCCCTGTCGAGCTCCTCCGTCCCCTCGGCAGCCAGACATGGCGGAACGTCCGGCGCCAGGCCCTCACTCTATGAATCCGTGAGAACCGGTAGAGTTCTCCATAGGTTCCATATGTAGAGGCCTAAGTGTTTCCCATATGTGTAAAGTCCACGGTATAGCCTCAGAGCCCGTGTTTCCCCGGCAGACTTCTGCCATTTCCATGAGGGTTACAATCACCTCTAATCTTCCATATGCACCTAAACGGATGTCATATGTGTAAGTGCTTCCGAAACCTCTTTCAGGAAGGATGGGGCTTCCTCAATGTTCCTGTTCCAAGTGGAACGGGTACGTTTTCCCAGTGTTATCCAATCTCACTGAGTGGGTAGTGCTATGACAACAGTGACTGGTTTTCTTGTTGCGATTCCCGGCCTACACCACAAAGGGGCGCAAGCGGCTCGCACAGGACACTGGAAGGGGCAGCATCCATGGCTCTTTGGTAGGGATCCCAATTCTTCGGTCACTGACGTGACTCGGAGTGACCGACTGAAAGGGAACGTCTCGGTTACATATGTAACCCTCGTATACTGAAGGAGGGAACGGAGACGTCACGTCCTGTCGCCACGGCTGCTGTACCACCGCTGAGCGGCCGGGTCACTGGCTCGGCTCCTCATCGAAAACCTGGTATGCATTGCACCTGCTGCCTTTTTATGCTCACGCTGTGGTCAGCGGCAGCTGGATGCAATCATCGCATGCCAATGTGCATTGGCTCGTTTAGTTAAACTCAAAGTGGATTGGTCTCTCTAAGCGAGATCCCAATTCGTCGGTCACCGACGTGACGTCTCCGATCCCTCCTTCAGGGAACGAGGGTTACATACGTAACTGAGACATTTTCTGGTCTTTTTTTTTGGGAGTTTGGAAATGCCGGTCAGTTTCCTCAAAGCGCCTGCAATCCAGCAGCTCGGTGTCTTTCTCTCTCCTTTAGCTTTATGATGATCAAATGATATGCTGTTTTAAAACGAGCGAGGCCTCGTCAGCTCTAGTCAATGATGGGCCGACAGGGGGCTTTACATCTTCAGCTTTAATTTGTGCTGACCTGGCATGGCCCCTCAACCACGCTTGTTTTCTTACTTTATGGAAAAATCAATACGCTCTTTGACAGAAAACAGCTCCAGAGAAGAAATAAATGGGAACACTGTGGCGCTCTGTCAATCATTTCTCACTCACGTCCCATATGCCTGATTGTTGCATGCTGGGATTGGAGAGTGACTCAATCAACTGCTGGCTTTATTATTTAAGATTTAGACAGGTTTAAATGCATGGCTGAGGAGATAAATCCTCAATGCAAGCTGAGGACAAAGATGTGTGTCATAAGGCGGGATATTCAGTAAGTTTTAAAAACGTGGGGACCGGCTCCACCCTCAGGCCGTAACACACACACGCACGCACGCACACACACTCTCTCTCACACACACACACACACACACACACTCACACAGAGAGTCCAGATGTTATTTTGAATGGACCGGCAGCTGTATGGCACACCCATCAGACCTTCTTTAGCCAACCGGCGTGTGTGTGAAGCAGCTGTTGGCAGCTCCAGCTGGGCCGCACATCCTTGATTAGACCTGCTCTTGGCCTGACAGCGGCCACAACACCTGGCTCTCAGTCTGCTCTCGCTGAGAGTCCTCACCTGTGGGTTCATGCGCTGTCCTTGCCCCTTACCTGCAGTATCTGGGCATCTTCACCCTCAGAAAACTGACTGTGGATTGTCTTTGAGGACAGTATATGCACAGAAGTTCCGTGAAAAAAAAATAACAAAAAAAAAGCAGTTTTAGGTTTATGAAGTCAGTCAGCCTATTCTGAAATCTAGTGAGCTGCCTGTGTAGACAACGTTCTCCTGACCAAAAGTTAGGTATCGTCACGGTTATGTTCTGTTTACATAAACTTTGAGTTTTAATTTCCTATTCACCTGTGTAGTTTTGTTCCTTGACCTAGTTTTCCTTAGTTCCCTTGATTATTTAATTCTGTTCACCTGTGTCCTGTTAATTTAGTCATTAGTTCCTCTCTTACGTTTGTATAAATACCCCTTGTTTAGTACTCTCAGTTGCCGGTTATTATTTGTTTATTTATACGCATTGTTGGTTTGCGTTCCTCCTGGATTCCCTGTCTGTGTTCCTGTGGATTACTATTAAAGACTCTGTGTTATTCATCTCCTGCGTTGTGCACATGATCTCCCACCAGCGAGTGTGACAGGTGTATTCAAGTATTAGCAATATAAGTGCTATATTTTTGTTGACATTATACATTTACGGAATAATGTGAAAGTCACAATATTCTGTGTTTTTTGCATGATTGAGCATTAGTTTTTATTCATATTTTGAATTATTTATTTTTATATTTTCACTTTAATTTTAGTAGTTTTTGTAATTTTATTGTTTTGTCATTTTTATTTTCATAAAAATATTTCATACATTTTTATTTCAGTTTTAGTATTCAAATTAAACTAAATGAAAATGGGAAATGTTGGCTTGGCAACTATCTGACATTTTTTTATTTTAAATATAAATTTTTTCAGGTAAAGTTTATTTCGAGTTACAAAAGTTTTTTTTTTAAATATATTTTAAATGAGTTTTCTGTTTAATTTTATTTAAAGTTATAGTCATTTTGTTGCATTTTTACATTTGTATTCTTTTTTTTTTATTCGTCTTTTTTATTTTCTATTTTAGTTTTAGTTATTTTAGTGCATAAAGTTAAACTAAATTAGACATTTTGCCTCATTGTTTTTTTCTTCTTCTATATTTTATTTCAAGTAATGTAACTTTAATTTCAGTTTCGGTGTTTGAATAAACCAAAAAAGTAATTTTAGTGAATGAGTCTTTAGGATTTTAACATTACAATCAATAATCTAAGAACACAAATGAACTGCCTGGACATCATGACATCAAAACCACACACACACATGCTTTGATTAAACAACCAACCAACAGCAGACGAAATGCTGAAAAGGCATTTACATGCAAAGTGAAATCAGGGTAATGGGTAAAAATCTGACTGTACTGATAATTTAAAGCATTAATGTCCTGATTGTAAACACTCATAAGAATGTGCTCAAGTAACCACTGCTGTATGTTGAACTCCAGCCTCTCAATTTAGTAATCTTCATTTGAAGAAGTAGGCGAGGAGTTTGGGAAGCCGCTCGCCTAAATTCGTTTCCCTAAATCCCTACAAATAATCCAATTAGCTGAGATGAGGGAGGCTGGAATAACCTTTTTAATCAGAGCTATTGAAGAGGGCAGGCCTTTGGCTGTTATCAGCCTCAATCCCCTCCTTCATTTCTCTGCCCTCAGCTGCCGCCTTTGTTCTGGAATTGGGAATAATCCAGTGCTCGCTAACTCTCCGCTGGCCAGTAATGTAGCCACAAACTTGCTACTAGTCTCAAGACGGCAGGATTATATCCTAATGGTTAGATCCTGTTTAAGAAGTGGGTTTTACCTCTCAAAAAAAACCAGGGGTAAAAAACCCCCCCCCCCCCCCCAACATTTGTGTGCATGTTTTGCAGTATGTTTATTAGAGGATAGTATCCTCTAACGGAATCGATTATGAGTCAAATCTCTTGTGCGTGAGCTTTACTCAAGTCAGTACTGGTCAAAGGCATGTAAAGCAGCAGCTTGAAGGTTTCTTGAAGGTCAGGGCAAAAACACAACGGTGACTCCTGCGAGTTGAACGAAAAATCTTGCTTTCAATAATGCATGGCATTAATTAGATGGTACTTAATAGAAACAGTTTCATATTGGCTCCTCGTCTCTCTAGGCACACTGCACCTTTAATACAGATGAATACTTAATGTGTGCTTCTAATGAATTGTTTATACAATACCATCATCCCTTTTCAAACTTAACATGACTCCTCCAGTCCCGGGACACTCGAACACAATAAAGATTCAATTTCAGCTGATTTCTCTAGATACAGATGTCACTCCAATGCAGTTTGATACAATTCGACTCCTGTTGATTATGGCTCTGTTCCAGGGTGTTTGCAGCAGTAGGGCAGTAGGTAAAATGTTCTGGCATCCTAAACAAGCAAACAGCAATGCAGTTTTGTTGCACGCTTGATGTGTTTCACTGTGTCACTGTGGCGGTAACAAACCTCACTATTCTGTGAGATTTAATGCTGTTTTTCCATCAGATAGGATGCCAGCAGTACTTTAATAAAAACTGTTATTGAACAGATATACACTGGCAGTCAAAAATTTGGAATAATCAGGATTTTTGATGTTTTTGAACAAAGTCTCTTCTGCTCAGCAAGGCTGCATTTATCTGATCGGCAATAAAAAGAGTGAACTATTATTACAATTTAAAATAGCTGTTTTATATGTGAAAACGTAAATTGTAATGTATTCATGTGATTAAAGTTGAATATTCAACATCAATACTCATCTACTTTTTTTTCACATTATAAAGGTCTTAACTGTCACTATTGATCAACTGAATGTGTCCTTGCTGAATAAAAGTATTAATTTCTTACTTTTTTTTACTTACTACAGTTCAAAAGTTTGTATTAAGTAAGATTTAATTAATAATAATAGTAATATTTGTTTTTAGCAAGGATGCATTAAATTGATCAAAAGTGACAACATTTATAAATGTTCCAGTAGATTTCTATTTCAATCAAATGCTGTTCTTTTGAACTTTCTATTCATCTCTGAATCCAAAAAAAAATGCATCACAGTTTACACAAAATATTGTGCAGAACAACTGTTTTCAGCATTGATAATAATCAGA
>NW_015512285.1:7849-9079 GCF_001515645.1 Sinocyclocheilus grahami | reverse complement strand
AAACTCACAGGCGTGTGCGCGACACATACGTCCTACGTCATCCACTCGGAATGGCTTGCATGTATGAAAGTCAGTGGAAGTGAGGGAAAAGTGTTTATAACATTTTAAATATGGATATTTTTTTTTACAAAAACGCATCAATTCACTACAGGAGTCCTTTATTCACCCCCTGGAGCCGTGCAAGGCATGTTTTATTATGGATGGATGCCCTTTATTTGACTTCTTTTGGACTGTTGAAAAGAAACAAAAAAAACAAAAAAACAGCTGCCATTATTGTAACAGATCGGCCAGGCTCCACCACCACCCAATCACAATGATCCCTCTCACCTGAGTTCTGAGCCCCTGCACCTGTCACTAATCAAGCACCACATTAACCAGCCTGCATAAAAGCACACACCTCGGACACCCTCATTGTCTGGTCTCGTACACACGTAGAGGACTCTCTGACTTTAATACTGCACCTATTTGAATACTTCCTGCATTACTTACCTCCTGTGTTCCTCCTAGTGTTTCCTCGTCTGCAAGTGTCTCCTGTTCCTCCTAGTTCCTGGATCGCTGAGGTGTGTGCTCCTCCGTGAGCATTCCAGCCCCTGTAAAGGAAAGGACTCTGATCATTCAACTCATCATATCCTTTAATCCGCTCTAAGAATTATCCACGCACCGTGTCATCGCCTGGATCCTACACCCGAACTCTCTGTGACCATAAATAAACTATATTGTTATACTAACCTGTTGTGTCAGACCTCTTCCGTTACAATTATAAAGCTTGGAAGAGCAAGGACGATTTTAATATAACTCCAATTGGATTTACCTGAAAGAAGAAAGTCATATACACCTAGGATGCCTTGTGGGTGAGTAAAACATGGGCTAATTTTCATTTTTGGGTGAACTAACCCTTTAAGATTTGTAGCTCAGACCATGGCGATAACAATGCCAAGTCATGGGTCTGATTTCCAATCCATCCATTAACTGTTAAATGTATACCTTGAATGCAATAATTCTGGATAAAAGTGCCCAACAAATGTATAAATTGTGAATTAAAAAAAGAGTAATACTTGAGGTTCAGGGTTCGATCAAATCTCTAACCCTGACCCTTAGCAAACACCTTTAACAATAATAAATAAAGACTGAAGAGGCATCTCAAGGCAGCAAGGTCTCCTCTCTTGCCCTTCTTGTTACGCTTCTAAAATAAAGACAGATGTGGCAAGCATCCATTCATTTAATCAAGGA
>NW_015512285.1:5981-6948 GCF_001515645.1 Sinocyclocheilus grahami | reverse complement strand
GAATCCCTTTTGGAATCAAATTGGATTGAATTGTAATGTGCCTAAAGTTTCACAAACCTACATACAAACAATTCTCGTACTGCCAAACACATTAACTATGCTAACCATCAAGCTGTGGTGAGCCTTCGGGCTGGGTGGGTGTGAGAGATCACTGGGAATGGTGGCGTGGAAGCCCCCTCTCTGTCGGCAACCATTGTACTCAAACCTGCTTCCCTGTTCGGATAAGCTTGGGGAGCGGGGATAGTTGGACAACCCTACATGGTACTTATCCTCCATGTCATGTGCAGAGGTGGAGGAGGAGGCGGTGGTGGTGGTGGTGGAGGGGGAGGAGGTGGTGGCTGAGATGAGGACAGACCCCTGGAGGAGAATAGTGGAGTGGCAGGGGGTTGCTGGCTATGACGTATTGAGGAAGGGGGTACCCGTGTGGCTGGTGGAGAAGGTGGGCGTTGAGGGGCTGGTCTAGGACTGGGTTGCATTGGGAGCAGTGCTCAACATAAAATGCACATCTGTTCATGCAGAGGAGAAAAGAGTACCATCAATCTAAAGTGCATTATGGGTACCTTTTGGGAAAGGGTAACATAGTTGTTTGATATTTAGCGAGTAGTGTAGTTCTACAGAGGACATTCAAAATTCATGCACTGGAGAGATTTTGTAGGCATTATCAACTTACTGAAGGTTTTGGGTTTGGGTAAAGGTGTGTTACATGCAGGTCGGGGGTAGGAGATTTGGATTTTTCTTTGGAACCCCAATCTTCTATTCTGAGACAGACGACACATACATTGAATGGACAGTCATCTATCCTGACAAGCCTGCTAAATAATTACTGATGAGATATATGTTTGGAATGAACACAGTCAACAAAATGTTAAGAAGATTATCCCTTTTGCAGTGAACAATAACTTGTTAAATTAAATTTCCTTAATATCATATTGATTTTAAGGAAATTAAAATCATAACAAATTGATCA
>NW_015512285.1:4185-5202 GCF_001515645.1 Sinocyclocheilus grahami | reverse complement strand
CTCAGATTGATCCCGGACGAGCCCCCATTATGTTACAACCACCTGGCTCTAGGTGAGGCAACATTACCAAAAGGAGGCCACACATAGCAATGAAGTTAACATAAACATTTAATTAGAAATGAATCAAATAATAATACAAGAAATAAAAGTAAAGGTATAAAGAAACAAAAGACACAAGCCAGGGCTGAAGAGGAAAAGATGAACAGCCTGCAGTCCTAAGGTTTTATCCCAAACTCAATCATAGATAACATGCCACACCTGTTCCAGACGCACACTCTGGAGGTGACCAGACCACGGAACATCTCCACCTAGTGGACAAATACAGGAACTACTTTACTGTACTTTAGATGAGACAACTTTCACTGTTCAATGTCCAGTAAATACTGTAGCACATGATGTACACCCTCAAACTCATAACTGTCAGATTGATTTGTAGCAAAGTACTTCTTACAAGTACTTTTGCAGAACTGAGAGACAACTGTCTAGGGGAGGCAGTGAAAGTCTTTTGTCAGAAGACTGAGAAACTGCTTTAATATATAAAATAATGCCGTTCCCAATACTGTAATGTGATTTGGCAGAGGTTGCTGAATTTATTTATTTATTTATTTTCTGTACAGTAACTTACAGTATCCTGTACTGTGTTCATATTCAATTATTGGGTGTTTGAACTTTTCTAGTGCTTTTTATTTACTAAAGATCTATTTACAGTAGTATAATGATTGTTCATTGTTCTAATTTATTATGTTGTATACTATAATAGACTTTGACTTGTAAAATAATTCTGTTTGTTTTTTTTGCAACAGTGTTATGAATTGATCCCACTAGTGTTCTCTAGGCAAGTAAGCAGTCTGTGTTATTTGTCAGGTTTGTGTGTCATCTGTGGCCAAAATTTGACAAAGGAGAATATGTTTTTGACTAAAATATTTGATTTTGACAGGAAGATTGACATTTGTACAAGTTGATGTCTGATTTTGAGATTTATAGTTGTTAGAAAATGGTAAATTGTTCCCTATCGAC
>NW_015512285.1:2251-3465 GCF_001515645.1 Sinocyclocheilus grahami | reverse complement strand
ACAAACTGCCTCCCCTGAATGAGTCAGTGGCCGCGCATCTCTGCCCGCCTACGGCCATCGGCTGGAAGGCAAACGCCGCCCATCCGTCCAAGCTGTGCAGGACGACTTCAGCGCTCACTGGAAGGGCCTACTTGTCTGCTGGCAAGCGGCCTCGGTGCTTCACTCCATGGCGGTCCTCCAGGTCCTTCAGGCCAAACTTCTCCAGAGAATGGATGGGTCTGGACCAGACCCCGCAGCTTTCAAAGAGCTATGCAGCACGACCGACCTGGCTTTACTTGCCACAAAGATGATGGCTCAGGCGATCCCATGGCCCATGGCCAGCCTTGTGGTGCTTGAGCACCACCTATGGTTGACCCTCACAGAGATCAAGAATGCGGATAAGGTCCCCTTCCTTGACTCTCCAGTCTCCCCCTCTGGCCTGTTTGGACCTGCGGTTGAGGGGTTCCCAGAGCGCTTCACTGCTGCACAGAAGTCATCCCAGGCAATGCAACACTTCTTGCCAAAATGCTCCAGCTCTTCGGCTGCCACCAGTCGCCCCAAGATGGCGGCGACTCAGCAGCCCGCAAAGCCCGCCTCATCAGCTGCACCGCCAGTCTCTAAGCCTGGGCCCCGGCATCGCTCCCGCTCGGCTAGACACTACCCATTCCCTAAGCACCAAGGACCCCGGCCCAAGGTAGTGCTGGACCCGGCGCCTCCAGCGTCAACGTGATCCACGTGACAGGAAGAGGAGGGGGCAAAGTCTCGCCATCACCAGACTACCCTCTTTTGTGCCTCCAAGCACCCCGTTCACTTTCGGGTGTCGATGGCAATGTGTTTGTGGTGAATACTGTTGTGAACCGCGGGCCCGTTCAGTTAGCGCCCGCACAACTTAACGCTGTTATAGCGAGAAAAATAAAATACAAACATTTTCAAAAAGAGAGCAAATTTCCTCTTCTGCTTATCATGAGCATTGGGTCCCCACATGGCGGCCTGTCGCTCAGACCAACCCAACCCCTTGCCATGTGGGCCGAGGCCTGGCAGGCCATCCCCGGGGTGTCAAAGTGGGTTCTGGGGATAATAGAACGAGGTTTTTCACTTCAATTCGCACGAAGACCCCCGCGATTCTGAGGCGTGGTCTCCACCTCGGTTCAGCGCGAGGATGCACATGTCCTACGCACCAAGGTGATGATTTTGCTGGCAAAAGGAGCCATAGAAATGGTTCCCCCAGCTCAGAG
>NW_015512285.1:0-1199 GCF_001515645.1 Sinocyclocheilus grahami | reverse complement strand
GAGAATGAGCTATTATCCCACAGATCCTTACTCCTCAGCCACTTGGAGTGCCTGGGACTCAGGGTCAACTTTGCCAAGAGCGCGCTGTCCCCCAGCCAACGGATATCGTTTCTGGGAACAGTTCTCGACTCGTGGTAGTCGCACCAGATCGTGCACTGGCTATTCGACAGCTCATTCGAAATTGGAGCCCTTCACCCTCTCAAGGTGTTTCAGAAGATGTTGGTCCTCATGGCCTCTGCGTCTCCAGTACTTCAGCTGGGCCTGCTTCACATGCGGCCCCTTCAGTACTGGATGAAACCACGAGTTCCGTCCCACGCCTGGAGCCATGGATGCATACGTGCCAAGGTGAGGCGGGCCTGAGTAGCAGCTCTGGCCCCTTGGAAAGACTCTCAGTGGATGGATCGGGGTGTGCCCCTGGGTATGGTCTGCAGAAGGAAGGTAGTCTCCACAGATGCTTCCAACACGGGTTGGGGAGCTCTGTGCGAATCCACATTTACCAGGTTTTATAATCTGGATGTACCGGCGTTTGCCTTCCCTGTATGCTCTTGGCCCCCACTGGGTTCCGAGGCTGTATGATTTTTCTTGGAACGATTAATTAGCATCGGGCCGACCGCTGTGAGTTTGGCCCTATTGTTTCCTGTGGGGCTTCCCTGCAATTACTTGGTCCCTTTGGGCCCTTGGTGCTCAAGGCAAGTTCAAGCATTGGTCGTTCCTCTAACATAGCACGGCAGGATTGTACTGGTTCCCCAAAGCGTCTTAGCAGACGCAGTACGAGTGGAGTATCGATAGGGAACGTACTCGGTTACTAACGTAACCTCGGTTCCCTGATATACGGGAACGAGTACTGCGTTGTTGGCCATGCTATGTAGCTGCATGACTTGCCTTCGCTTCAGTCGAAGTAACCTGAGGATCCTATGGCAAAATGCACGCTTCTATAGCCAGATTCCCCGCCCAAATTGGCTGGCTGTGTCACCATAGGCTCGTGCAGCTCTGCTGCCAAGCCATTGGTTCGTTTTTGATACACTGCACGAACCAATGGCCGTGCAGTTACACTGCGGTATTGAAAAGGCTTCAGTATTCTGAGAAAAAGGGGTTTTCCCAAAGTGTCTTAGTAGACGCAGGACTCGTTCCTGTATCTCAGGGAACCGAGGTTGCGTTAGTAACCGAGTACGTTTAATGAACTGTGTGTTAGCAATTGA
>NW_015512284.1:8729-9081 GCF_001515645.1 Sinocyclocheilus grahami | reverse complement strand
TGCCATCACCCTGGCTTATCAGGCACAGGGTGTGCCCTTCAGGTTGTGAGCTCACTCTACTAGAAGTGTTGCATCCTCTTGGGTGCTGGCTCGTGGCGTCTCGCTGACAGATATTTGTAGAGATGTGAGCTGGGCGACCACCAACACGTTCGCTAGATTCTATAGCCTTTGTGTGGAGCCGATATCCTCATGTATTCTCACCTCAAATGGGTAGAAGCACTGAGAGGCCCCAGTTAGTGTAGGCTTGCTAAAACCGCTCCAGAGAGTCCGTACTGTAGACTCTGTCGAGCTCTTTCAACCCCTCCGCAGCCAGACGTGGCAGAACGTCCGGCGCCAGGCCCTCACTCGATGA
>NW_015512284.1:6408-7079 GCF_001515645.1 Sinocyclocheilus grahami | reverse complement strand
AAAAAAACTATATAGACATTGCTATTTGCATTTTTTGTCAACTCTGTGGTGTTTTTTTAACACAAGGTACAAATCTCTTCAGGGTCCGTGTGGAGAGATCACAGTGATGTTTCCATCAGGTTGTTGGACACAATTCAGGAATTACAGCAGCATTTCCGCAATAGCCATCCTCCAACTCTCTCCCCCCTCCTCCTTTCTGCAGCCTAGACCATAACTGCAAGCATGAACATCTCTATGGCTTTTTGAGCAGATGTGCATATGGCTGTGAGCATTATGCATAATTGATGATCATTATCTTATTCACAAATAAAAGCTGAATATATGCCCACATCCTACTGCTGGACTCAAAAACTCCTCCAACTCAGGAGCTGAACACACAAATTCTTTGGTGACTGAGGGCAAACAGACCTGGATATGCAGCTGTAAGTGTGGTTACCATCTCTATCCCCGGAAGCATCCCATAGAGGTTATCTTCACCCTTTTAGACAAGTACCTACATAACTTTAAAGGAATAGTTCACACAAAATGAACATTTGCTGAAAGTTTACTCACTCTCTCAGCCCATCCAACATGAGATAAACTTGTTTATTCATCAGAACAGATTTGGAGAAATGCAGCATTACATCATTTGCTCACCAATGGATCCTCTGCAGTGAATAGGTGCCGTCAGA
>NW_015512284.1:0-6103 GCF_001515645.1 Sinocyclocheilus grahami | reverse complement strand
TAATTATTTTACGTCAGAATGTGTGGGCTTTGCATAAGTGAATTTTGCCTGTGTATTTAGTCCTTCTCGTATCACTTCAGTCTACAGTACACATTCAAGTCAAGATTCAAGTATAACATTCATATGTGTGACTGAGAAACAATCCTCTAGTGGCCAAGGAAATATTTTAATTCCGCTAACCAGGAGGAGGAAGGAGTATGTTTTCTTTTCTGTCATTTTTAAAGTGATTAAAGCAGTATTTTTGGGACAGACAGTTATATTTAATATTTGAGATTCTTTGAAATCTTAAAACAAAAAAAGTGTGCAAATGACTTTAGTTGTCTTTTTTTAGTTTTCTTTTATGTCCCAAGTCCCATCTGGGTCATTCATTAATAAATCTGCCCACGAGTCTTTCTCTGAGAAGTTTCGCCACTGAACTAACTAGTCATAAGCAAGCAAGGCGATTAAAGCAGTATTATTGGGATAAAGAGCAATTGTGTGTACAGTGGGTGTGGTACCAAGGTGCACCACTGAGACAGACCAGACAAAATATAAGACATATAAATAACATATAATAAAATATCCAAAGTAACACAGTGGTTGGTTGGTCTCAAACAAGATTAAATATACACAAACTTTAGCAAAGGAAATAAAAGTTTTGCACAAAGCAGCAAGCAAGATAGCAGAAAAGGAACTAGTTTCATTTAAAATATTTGTTAACGTTTTAGTAATTCTATTGTGTTTTGTCATTCATATATACACTGAACAAAATTATAAACGCAACAGTTTTGTTTTTGCCCCCATTTTTCATGAGCTGAACTCAAAGATCTAAGACTTTTTCTATGTACACAAAAGGCCTATTTCTCTCAAATATTGTTCACAAATCTGTCTAAATCTGTGTTAGTGAGCACTTCTCCTTTACCGAGATAATCCATACATCTCACAGGTGTGGCATATCAAGATGCTGATTAGACCGCATGATTATTGCACAGGTGTGCCTTAGGCTGGCCACAATAAAAGGTCACTCACAAACAAATGCATTTCAGCTCAGACTAAAATATAAGTCTGAGCTGTTTTAACTGAAAGAAACTCGCACTGACTGATCTTAAAATATACCAGTACCTCGGTTTTGTCTCAAAATGCACACCAGTAATGTTTTTAATAATGTTTAATAAAAATGTAACTATTGCCTAGTCCTGGCTTAGTCTAAACCAGGGGTGCCCAAACTCGGTCCTGGAGGGCCGGTGTCCTGAAGAGTTTAGCTCCAACCCCAATTAAACACACCTGAACCAGCTAATCAAGCTCTTACTAGGCATACTAGAAAATTTAGGGCATGTGTGTTGAGGCAAGTTGGAGCTAAACTCTGCAGGACACCGGCCCTCCAGGACCGGGTTTGGACACCCCTGGTCTAAACCCTGTCTGTGAAACCAGGCCCATATGTTAGGCTTTACAGCAGGGGTCACCAGGCTCGGTCCTTGAGGGCCGGTGTCCTGCAGAGTTTAGCTCCAACCCTAATCTAACACACCTGAAGCAGCTAATCAAGCTCTTACTAGGTATACTTGAAAATTCCAGGCAGGTGTGTTGAGCCAAGTTGGAGCTAAATTCTGCAGGACACCGGCCCTCCAGGATCAAGTTTGGTGACCCCTGCTTTACAGGATTAAAAGTGAATCATGACACTTTAATAATATAATTCATGATGCTAATTGTTTTTTCAAAGAAGCAGTTTTATTATATTAACCAGAAGCAGTACATATGACACATTTTCTGTGGTTGAAACACATACACAAAAAAGAACAGCGTAATTATAATTTTACATTTTTAAACAAAATATTTACTAGCAAAGTGTTTTTAAAAAGATGCAATTAAACAGCATTTTGTTGTAGATAAATGGGGGGAAAGCTAAAAGAACTGCAGCTTTGATTTTGCCACTCTTTAATTTTCAGTGTTAAGCTTGGATCTGTATTTTATCCTTGACACAGATAGCATGTGGCGGTGTGATCTATGAGCGGGACCTCCCGCTCCACACCAACCAGAATTCAACTGTGATGGGACCTTTAGCCTCAGGCTTGAGTCAGAATTCATGAACCACTGCTCCTCAGAGGAGCTCAGATCAGCAGGTGTTGCAGTGAATGAATCTGTGAGCCAGTCGTATTGGCCACTATTGTCAGGAAAATATATTGAGAATTAAAATTAAATGTGCTTTATTGCCATTTATGGTCCTATGAAGAACCGTCAACATCCATGGAATTTTCCAGTGCACAAAAGGTGCACAGATAGTGTGATAAAGTTCGTTAGATTGTTAAAATGTTTTTCACACTAAGAAGAAAAAAATGGTTCTTTCAAGAACTGTTCACTGAAAGGTTAATGGTTTCACTTTATTTTGATGGTCCCTTTAACACATTATGTTGACTATAAGTAATGTTGCACCTACATATCTACTAACTCTCATTAGAGTGTTAGTAAAGTATTAGTAGACTGGTAGGGTTAGAATAAGTTGACATGTTCTTGCAAAGTTGCTTATAGTCGGTAGAATGCCTGTTGGGAGACCATGACAATATAGAGTTAGCAGACATTAAGCAAACAGTCTACTAATACTTTGATGAGAGTTAGTAGACATGCAGGTGCAACATTACTTATTGTCAACAGAATGTTCAAAAGGGACCATCAAAATATAGTGTTACCAGGTTAATTTATGACATCACTGCAAAAACCTACATTTGGAACCTTTATTTGAGCTTGTTAGATTTACCAATTGTTTTCAAATGAATCTATATTTCCAACATTTGAGTGAATGATCTGACCTTGTCTGCCAGCTGTGGCAGGTGCTTGTCTTTGCCCTGCAGATGGAGATTTAATTCATTCAACTTAGATTCGCCAGTATCAAATCGAAATGAGTCATTACTAAACTTGCTGGCACATTTGTTCATTCCTTTGCCCTTGAGGAAAATTAAAACATTGTCTCCTAGACTTGTGGGAGAGACATCTAAAACCATGTTCACACATACTGTGACATACTTGCATGTGCAAATAACCAAAACTTAACCAGATTATCAAATGTAATTGAGGTATCCCATTCACATTGGAAAGATTCTGCTTGCTTGTGCAAACAAACAGGAATCTCTCAGTTATGTAATATTGGACATTTTCATTCACAATTTTATTTAAAGAAAGAATCTTTGATATGATACACTGTACCCACTGCTACTATCTTTTACAAATTACTATTGAGTTTATGTTTTCACTGCCAGCTCCCCAGGACATCTGCATTTCGATGCCCGTAATGTTCAAGCTGATACGGTTCAGCCCACATCTTCCATTCTCTCTAGACAACATGGCCTGATCCTGTTGTATTTATTTTGGTTTCCAGTAACATAAGTAAGTTTTGGGAGCTGGTAAAAGCACCACTAAAGACAGAAGATTTCAAGCATTCTTACAATCAAGGATTTTATTGAATTCTCAAATGTATTATTCTCTTTGTGTCTCCCACTAGATCTGGTAAGAATATCCGGGTGAACAGAAAAAATGTGGAAGAAACATTGTTTTTTGTCTCAAGGCCCGTTGCTGGGGGCTCCTTGTCGTCGTGTAACACTAACGACGGACATCTCCCTCACGGGCTGGGGAATGGTCATGAGTGCCCGCTCCGCCTGAGATCTGTGGGAAGGCCATCATCTCAATCTGGCACATCAACTGCCTGGAGATGTTGGCCATGTTTCGAGCTCTAAAACACTTCCTTCCAGACCTAAGGGGACATCATGTTCTTGTCCGTACAGACAACACATCGGTGGTCTCCTAAATCAACCGGCAGGGGGGTCTGCACTCACGCCCCCTTTAAAGGCTGGTCACCAGATCCTCCGGTGGGCTCAGGGAAAGTTCCTCTCACTAAGAGCAGTCTACATCCCTGGGCATCTCATTCAGGGAGCAGACATCCTGTCGAAACAGGGGCTGAGGCCCGGGGAATGGAGGCTCCAACCAGAGGTGGTGGACCTCCTTTGGAGGGAGTTCGGCCAGGCGGAAGTGGATCTATTTGAGTCGCAGGAAACGGCACACTCTCCGCTCTGGTTCTCCCTCAGACATCCGAGGCTTCGTCTGTATGCATTTCCCCAGATCGCTCTGCTCCCGGGAGTTCTGGAAAGAGTATGCTAGGACGTGGTCCGTCTGCTGCTAGTAGCGCCTTTCTGGCCGGCCCGATTATGGTTCTCGGACCTTGTGTCCCTACTCGACGGCTCTCCGCTGGAGATTCCGATCAGGAGGGACCTCCTCTCTCAGGCTGGGGGCACCATCCTTCCCCCCCGCCCAGAGTTATGGAAGTTGTGAGCGTGGCCCCTGAGGGGGCACAGCTTATAGCATCCGGTCTCTCAACTGAGGTTGTTGAGACCATACTCCAGTCCAGAACTCCCACCACGAGGAAACTGTACACCTTGAAGTCGAAGCTTTTCACTTCTTGGTGCGGACAATGACTGCAAGACCCAGTCAGCTGCCCAGTTGGTACAGTTCTGGAGTTTGTGCAGGAGCTGGAGTTTTTGCAGGAGCGTTTCTCCGCAGGGCTATCCCCCTCCACTTTGAAGGTTTATGTGGCGGCCATAACTGCTTACCACGCCCTTCTGGGTGGTCAATCATTGGGGAAGCACCCGTTACTTACACATTTCCTCGATGGCACCCGGAGGCTGAGGTCAGTACAGCGCACCAAGGTGCCCTTGTGGGACCTGGCTGGGGTTCTGGAGGCTTTGTGCAATGCTCCTTTCGAACCCATTGAAAATGTCTCTGATAAGCTCCTCATGCTGAAGACAGTCTTCCTCTATGCTATATCCTCACTAAAGAGGATAGGGGACCTTCAGGCACTCGCAGTGTCGTGCCTGGAGTTTGCTCCGGGCATGGTTAGGGCGCTTATTTACCCTAGACCCAGGTATGTCCCTAAAGTGCCCAACTCTTCGCCAGGTCCCATAGTACTACAAGCTTTCTCTCCTCCCCCCTTCCAGGAAGCAGGCCAGGAAAGACTCAATCTGCTCTGTCCAGTGCGAGCACTGGACGCTTACGTCCACAGAGCTGCCCAGTGGCGTAAGGCAGATCAGTTATTAATTTGCTTTGGTCTGCCTAAGAAAGGGGTTCCAGCGACCAAGCAAACCATAAATCGGTGGGTGGTTGAGACCATCACACTGGCCTAAGAGTCCTCTGGCCTCCAAGGCCTTATCAGTGGGCATGGCCCTCCAGGATTTTTGTGCTGCGTTGGGCTGGTCCTCTCCGCACACATTTGTCTGGTTTTACAGTTTGGACCTGACACCAACCCCGGGGTCCCAAGTTCTCTCGTCTTGATGTGCTCGCCAGACACACATCAGACAGGGACTAGCTCGTATGGCGCAGTGGGTATTCTTGTTCCCAATACGTTCGACGCAGCTTGAGTTACTGAAGGGGAACGTCTCGATGTTACCTATGTAACCATGGTTCCCCGAAGGAAACGAGATGCTGTGTCTCCCTGCCATACTCCCTGCATCCCTGCAGGCATTCGCTTCCGCAAAGGCTAACATGTGCGTTTGCCGGATGTGCCTTTATGCTTCCTGGTTGCTCACGTCACCCTGCTCGTGACGTCTCTCTTCTCTATTGGACTGATTTCACACATGCTTCAGTACGGGGTCTCGCCGGGGGCGTTCCCAAAGCGTTCGACACAGCGTCTCTTTCCTTTCGGGGAACCATGGTTGCTTACAGTGCCTTGTGAAATTAATCATACCCCTTCATTTTTTTCACGTTTTGTTATGTTGCTGCCTTATGTTAAACTGCTTTAAATTACATTTTTTCCACATCAATCTACACTCCATACACCATAATGGTAAAGCAAAAAACAGTTTTTTAACATCTCTGCAAATTTATTAAAAATAAAAAATAAAATGATTCCATTGCATAAGTTATCTGGGACAGTTAAAACTTAGCTCAGGAGCATTCATATTGCTTGTAGATGTTACTACACTTCAATTGAAGTTAACCTGTGGCAAATTCAATTGAATGGGTATGATTTGGAACGGCACACACGCCTTAAAAAAGGTCTAACAGCTGATAATGCATATCAGAGCAAAATTCAAGCACTGACGTCAAAAGAACTGCCTGTAAAGCTCAGAAACAGGTTTGTGTCAAG
>NW_015512283.1:7844-9083 GCF_001515645.1 Sinocyclocheilus grahami | reverse complement strand
AAATTTGATACAACTAAATTTAAGACTTTTTAAGACCCCACGGAATCCCTGGTAAATTATGCAAGGACAGGCATGTTTAGAAAAATTACCAGGGAAACATGGACTCGAGACTGTAGAGTCTCCTTTGGGTGACTGATCTAGTTCCTCCAGAAGAGAAATAGCACCCTGAAGGTTGCAGGCTTTGAAGATGCTGGTGAAGCCATGCTCTACTGGACCGCAGGTTTGGTCTCCATGCTGGGCAAACATCTGCAGCTCCAACTGAGAGAGTACGATGGAAAAAAGAGAGAGAGAACGACAGAACTAACATATATCTGTGTACATCATGGGGTGTTTCTCTAATATGTGTGCATGTCTCACCAAGAACTGTCTGCTTGTTGAAGCCTCTGTCTCCAGACCTTTAACCGAACTGCACAACATGTTCACCTGCGTGAGGAGCTGCACGTGCTGCAGGATAAACAACACAGCTATTGAAAAAAAACCAAACTTCTCTTAAAAGACATAAAGAACCTAATAATGAAAAGTCAAAGGAGAAACTAATTTGAGAAAAGTTAGCACTTCTTTAAATTGACCAAATGAAAGCATCAGTCGTTCTAGACCTGCTGGATCTGCTGCTGTAGCTGTAGCTTCTGAGCTGTGTTCATGGTCAAGGATGTTATGGGGCTGGAGGGGCGTTGAGGGCAGGGTGGAGGTACTGACACTCCTTTACTCTCCAACAGAGCTTTCCGTTTCTTCACTGCCGCCAGCTGCTCCCGCACTGTACGATATCGCTGCTTCAAGACATCTGCTAATGGATCCTCATACCTAAACACAGTAAACATTTCACCTTAAAGTGCAATTGTATATCAGTTGTATACATGATGTGATGGTTGTGAAATTACAGATGGACATACTGAATATTGTCCAGATTGCCAGGTGGCTCCTGCAGGGGACTTTCCTCTTCCTCTTTTTCCTCTTCTTCCTCATGTCCTTCTTCTTCCTGACCCCCTAATTCATCCTGAAACTACAGGTGATGGAGACACATGTTCTAAGTAAAGATTGGTCTTGACAGTTGAACTACTTTTGACAAGCAATTTTTCCCAAATTCTGTGTTTTCTTTTTTCATTTTCCTGGATTCTGTTTTAATGGATTATTTACATATCAAAAAGGGTGTCTGATCAGTTGAATTCATAAAGCATTTTAATAATTTATTCAAATTGTAAAAATAATAATGCTCTATGAATTGTGTTTTGTGTTTTTTTT
>NW_015512283.1:0-229 GCF_001515645.1 Sinocyclocheilus grahami | reverse complement strand
TGTTAGAATGCACTGAGGTGTGAGTTTTCGCAGTTTTGTCATTCGCAGTTCCTGATACAGAGTTACTTGTCCAAGTGAAAAACTGTTATCATGGCACTGAAAAGAAAACAGAGTACATCCCCAACATCCAGCAGCACTGCGACTGAGAAACATCTGTCCGTTAGTGCTGCTGAGGATAATGAGATGCCAGTGAGAAAGAGGAGGAGGACGGAGAGTTTTCAGAAGCTGC
>NW_015512282.1:8571-9085 GCF_001515645.1 Sinocyclocheilus grahami | reverse complement strand
GGCACAGTGTGTGATACAATAGTGCTTTGAAAACTGCGTCAGAGCCTCAGAGCCTCTGTATCAATCGTCCCATCACTTCACTAAAACAATACAAGCCTCGATATGGAGCTCCATCTGGAAGTACAAGATATTTTCGATGCAAGCTTCGAAGCCTTGGTATCCGGCGTAACATCACTAGAAAATGTGGATGGCCAATATAACTATATCAAATGTTTATTGTGATTTTGCTTTCTCAGTATGTTAATACAGCTGCACAGTACAAGACTGCTTGGAGTGTTTGACTTCTTAAAGCAATAAAGAATGCACAGGAATAAGAAGTTAAGCAGCGTTCAATGTTAAATTAGTTATTTATGGCAATAAGGCAGAAAGGCGTGTGCAGAAAACGGTCTCTCGGGCTGCATGAGATCCCCAGTTCAGTTCACAGCATAATGTGCTTCAACGGTCTAAAACCAGTGTTTGAATTGTGTTAAAGCTCTGGGGGGGATTATTATTACAATAATAAGACATTTGGGGC
>NW_015512282.1:6249-7499 GCF_001515645.1 Sinocyclocheilus grahami | reverse complement strand
GGATGTTTGTCAGTACTGATCTGTGCATTAGGTCTTAAAGTGACAGCACAATTTTACTTGCTGCTGTCTGTCATCATCAATCTTAAGAGAAACAGAGAAAACTGCTCTTGGCTGAAGAAGTTGTTGCTTAAGTAAGAATCATCTATTTAATTCATACAGTGAACATTATTCAGTGTTTTATTTTTTGATTATTCAATTTCTAGAATGCTAGTGTTAAATAGACTTACTATACTGGAAAAAATTAAAGCAGTGATTATTTCTTTTGTATCTTATATTGTATTTGTCCTATTGTTTGTAATTTCCACCTTTTATCATATTATTTAATATATTGTTATATATATTGTTTTTGTAAAATATAATTAGCCTACTCCTATCTAAATTTGTCATATCACACATCCTCTATTTGGGAATAATACATATAGCTTATGACAGATATATTTATTCATTAACTGTTAATAATCGTTTGAAATAGACTGCTTGTTTATTTTATATGTCTGCGATCTCCACGATCTGTCTGGTGAACACGTGACAGAGTCAAAGCGTTTCATTGGTTTGGACTACAAAGCCCAGAGTTCGTAGCGCCTCAGAAGGCGGAAGTGTCGTCGATCCGTCTGTAGTGGGTTGTGGAAGTGCGGCTGCTGAAAATGCGGTAAAACATCAACAAACACATCAGATTCACACATGTAATTGAGTTTTGTTTTATTTTGTTGCTTTGCGAACAGTCAGTAAGGTTCATCTCTGATGTTTCCTGCTCGTGAACCTGTCCCGTTTGTTGTGTTGAGGTTTTGGCTCGTGCTGTCATGTTTTGGTTGTTTACACAATTACACATAATTTATAGTTCAGAAAACAAACAGTGTTAAAATAAATAAGTCTTTAATGCAGTTCATTAACGAAGATTGACTAACAGCTTTGAAGCGGTTACTTGTACCATAAAAACAACATAAACTGGTTCATTAACTGATAACTTAGCATGCAGTGTCTTTGCCAGTGATTATCTAGTTTATTTCTAATATTTATATATCTGTATATCTCTTTGTGTAGTGTTTTTGAAGGGATAACGTGTAGTTTGTCATATATGATCCAATCCCAGCTTTCAATGTATAAAAAGGACGCCATCAAATCTTTATAGTACTTAAAATGTTTCTTACAGTTATTTTCATATAATTTGAGCAGTGATTCTCATATGAATATGTTTATGATTGTTATGATCTAGTTGAGTCACTGTGTGTGTGTGTGTGTGTGTGTGTGTG
>NW_015512282.1:4243-5368 GCF_001515645.1 Sinocyclocheilus grahami | reverse complement strand
TGCCAGAACATGGGAAGCAGCAGAAACGCTCGCCGCAGCCGTCTAGTAGCGAGGGTGACACGGACGGATCGTATGTGTTTGAGGCTAAAGAGGCCTGGAAGGATTTCCACAACTCCCTCAGACAGTTTTACGACAACGGAGAGCTGTGTGACGTCACTCTGAAGGTATCTGACGCAGTGACTATAGTCACACAGCAGCTTCTTCTGTTTCTAATTCTCTCTCTTGTTTTTCACTCAAGGTCGGAAACCGACTGATACCATGTCACAAACTGGTTCTGGCCTGCGTGGTGCCGTACTTTCGTGCCATGTTCCTCTCAGATATGGCAGAGGCCAAACAGGACTTGATTGAGATACGAGATTTCGACGCCGATGCCATCAAGGACCTGGTGTGTTTCGCGTACTCCTCGCAGCTGACGCTGACGGTGGATAACGTTCAGCCGCTGCTGTACGCGGCGTGTATCCTGCAGGTGGAGCTGATCGCTCGGGCCTGCTGTGAATACATGAAAGCTCACTTCCACCCCTCCAACTGTCTGGCCGTCCGCACCTTCGCAGAGAGTCACAACAGGGTGGACCTGATGGACATGGCTGACCGCTACGCCTGCAAGCATTTCAGAGAAGTGGTGGAGTGTGAGGACTTCATCTGCGTCTCGCCGCAGCACCTCAAGACGCTGCTGGCCTCCGGTGACCTGAACATTCAGTCTGAGACTCAAGTGTACAACGCCGCCGTCAAATGGCTCAAAGCCAACCTGAAGCACCATGACGTCTGGCTGGATCAGATCATGTCTCAGGTTAGCTGCTCAGGGCTGGGATGGAAAGTTTGTTGGGGATCATTTTTACACACACTTTTTAGTATGATAATTAAAAAGGGCTTTTTTGCCAGGTAGCCTATGTTTACACATACGAGGAATTTGTTTTGGTGACAGAAGCTTCCACAGCATAAGCAGAATGACAGTGACAAGACACAGATAATATAAAGAATAAAAATGGAATATGTAAATAGGAAATAACAATATACAAAGAATAAATAAATGTATAAATAGTGTTGTGTACATGTTTACTGCCAAGTTAAATGTTCATGAGATGGATTGCCTGAGGGAAGAGACTGTTCTTATGCCTGGCCGCTCTG
>NW_015512282.1:1305-2544 GCF_001515645.1 Sinocyclocheilus grahami | reverse complement strand
CTCTACACTGCTCAAAAACTCGTGTTTGAATCGTCAGTGGCAAATCCTTTAAATGCGAAAACATACTTACAGTCTGTGAGTCAGAACAGAACATTGTAGTCTACTCTCCCAGGATCAGGAAACAGTCCTCCATAAAATGTGCTGCACACATCTGAATATTTGGGTTGAAGTGTTCTGGAACAGTGTTGTAAATACAACTTAACCACTGATTTCTAATCGTGTCCTCTTTTGGAAGACCAAACAAAGTAATTTCGCTTTCACAACGAAGCACACAGCGTCTTCACGACATGGCGGCGAAAGCAACAATACTACAGCGAGAATAAAAGTTACGTCCTTCTTTCTTTGCGTGAACATTTGGGCGGCGTTATGCAAATCTTCCCACATAGTGATGTAGACATGTGGGGGCGTGTTAGAACGAGCCGTTTTAGGTAGGTGTGGCTGACTCTGAACTTTTATAAAGAATATCTCTTTGGATTTGAGACTTTAGTCTTTGCAACTTTACAGATCTTCTTTATGCACCAAGAGCTTGTAACACTCCAAAGAGAAAGGAACAATTGAAATCACATCATATGACCCCTTTAAGGAGAATTACAGAAGGGTTAAAAAACACTTTACTACTGTTTTAAAGTAGGGATGCACTGTGATACCACTTTTTCCAGAACTAGGCCGATACCGAGTACCAATACCTGTATTTTCATTGCATTTGTAATTTAAAAAAAATATTGGTTACAGAATCCAAAAGAATGTTAAAAATTAGTTGGCTTAGTTCATTTGTCAAACAAATATTTCCTTCAGTTATTTTCACACTTAATTATTCCCATTAAAATGTTTTTTTACAAGTTTTTGTTACTTTCACTGTTAATTTTTTTTATCATCTTTAATTTGATAGCATTAGAGCTGCTCCATTGCAGCGGCTCAGTATTGTAATCACAAGACGTTTTGCTGTAATAATGCAGGGAACGACTCGTTATATATAAATCTTGTAACTATGAAGAACTTTTGTTTTAATCTGAAACATGCTGCGATTTATATTCCAAAGTGACTCATATAATGCAAAACACTCATGAAGCAAGCTAAACATGCGCAACACCGCACATATTTGTACTGCTGCAGAATGAGAGAGATGCGCGTAAAGCCTAGCGCATTTCACACAGACTGCTAATTCAACTTTCACCATAAAGTCGAAACACTTTATAACAGGCATTTGAAAACGCATGTCTACCGTCTTCCCAAATTTGT
>NW_015512282.1:0-516 GCF_001515645.1 Sinocyclocheilus grahami | reverse complement strand
GAGCCACTTACACATGATTCTACACTAGGACTGGCCATCAGATATCTTTGCTGATGATATAAAATTTGGAAGTATCATGAATATGGCATTAATGTTAAAAGATAACTTATAAAGACAATAAGCCAGTTTCACTCATTATTATGACAGCTGATAGGTGCTGCTTTCAAAGGCTTCCAGGCGTTTGTGTGCAATCTGTGAAGGTTTTGTTTAGAACAGCCAGTCACAGACATGTCTGCCGAGTGCCAAACTCAGTGACCAATCAGAAGGGTTTAAGTTAGTCAGAATCCACTCAATACCAATCGTTCAACAAATTGTTTCAAAGAAGCTTCGCAGAATGTGTGTTTTCAGTGGGACAATCAGAAAGTAATCTGTTATTTGTGAGAGAGAAGTGTGTCAGAGGAATATCCATATGACGGAGTATACAGCTAAATTATATTACAGCTTATGTGGCCAGTTAACGTCATGTGTTCAGTTAAGTAGATATAATGAATCATCATGAGGTATAAATAAAAAAAA
>NW_015512281.1:0-9085 GCF_001515645.1 Sinocyclocheilus grahami | reverse complement strand
ACGAGTGGGTGGCTTGCAGGGTTGAATACAAGTAACGTTTGTTTGCGAAAAGGCCTCGTGAACTCTCCTTTGATGAATCGAGATGTCCCTTACTTGTAATAATTGCTCTTCTTTCAAATAAAAAGCACAGCATATGTGAGATATAGTACTTTGGTCTGAGCTATTCAACAAATGAAAGAAATGAGCTGGGAAAAAAAAGGATAATTCATAGATAAACAACAGTGGTGTATGATGATGAGGATGGAGCAGGCAGAGCACAGCTGCTCAGTGGTGGATCTCTGAAGTGCTGTTGCCATGGAGGAGCTGTTTCTAATGCAGTGCTAGATTCATGAGTCATGCTCGGCTCTGGTATATGTTTAAGGAGTTGAAAGTGGTCAAATCATGAGAAACTGAAATCTCTTTTTACAATAATATTTTGATGTACTATGAAAACATAGTGTTACTTTCAGAACTCAAAACCCACTTCACAAAGACCGTTTATTGAGCTGCAAGAACACCTCGTTCTGGGGTAGTACTTGCAGCTTAGTTTTTCAGATATTTGGCATTACAGAAATATCAACACATTTACACAGCAACAATGTGAGATAGACATGTTTATACCTAAACACAAGAGCTAAAAAGTTAGGTTACCAAAACCTTTAAAAACCATGTTGAAACACACTACCATTCCATTTTTTTTAAACAAAAAACACTTTTAAAAAAATGCCAGAAAAATATAATATTACAAAAGATTTCTCTTTCAAATAAATGTTTCTTTTGAACTTTCTATTCATCAACAAATCCCAAAATGAAATGTATCACACAAAAATATAAAGCAGCACAACTATATTCAAATTTGATAATAATAAGAAATGTTTCTTGAGCAAATCCGCATATTAGAATGATTTCTGAAGGATCATGTGACAATGAAGACTGTAATGACTGAAAATTCAGTTCTGCCGTCACAGGAATGAACTGCGTTATAAAGTATATTCAAATAGAAAACAGTTATTTGAAATTGTAACAATGTTTCACAATACTGCAGTTTTTACTGTATTTTTGATCAAACAAATGCAGCCTTGGTGAGCACAAGAGATTAATAGTTTATGTAAAATAAATACTGTTAAGACCCCTAAACTTTTGACTTCCATTAGGGGGGGTTCTGGACCTAATGAGGGTGGCCAGATGCCCAACAAATGTAATTAAAAACAAATAAAAAAACTCTTTTAACAAGCTTTTTTTATTGTTGCATTGTTTAGCTCCAAAATAAGTCCGATCACAATTGATATCACAATGCAAGTAAACCATATTAAACCGTTTTAGAAGCATTTTGCAAATAAGCAAGTTAGTTAATGTAGGATGAATGCCAACTTATCTAAATAACATTCAGATTAATGACACAGACATTTGAAGGGAACTTTATCGACCCCTTGAGTACTGAAGTTTGTTGCATCTGCCTTGTGTAACGCAAGTCTCTCAGTTACGCCAGGTGCGCCATCAACTCCCAAATCACACAGAACCTTTCCATCTTTATGACAGTCCTCAAACATAAGGCCTTTTTGCTCCGCTCACATAATTAAGATGAGATTTATCTCTGTAGCAACACCACTTTCTAAATGAGTTTCTGACATTTTCCTGACATTTTGCTTCCTCAAGTGGCCCAAACTCAAAATCCCCACCCTGCAAAACACAGCTGTGCCAATTCCCCTCGCTGCGGCAGTGCAACGGAGAGATGTCAACTTGATAGACATTCACAGACTCAATTATACCATATTGATCTCCAAGGCTAAGAGGTTTAAACAACATAGACTAGCCTCAAACGGCTAATAGCCAATGTCACTGTCAGCAAACATGACAATCCATCCACACACACACTTTTGGTTTTACAGTAACAGCTTGCTGCAAAAGAGAACTTGGCTGCGGTTACAGACAATTGGCAGTAGAAAGTTAAGCAAATCCATCTTGTTTTGGCCAATTGCAGGTTCCTATGGCTATTATAACTGCTAATGCGTGCGCACCTGTGCCTATCTTGAGTAAATAAGCACAGAGATGGAAGTGGCATTATGATGTTTGCCATGCACCACTGAACCACAGCTGTTGCCCTCCTCCACATGTGTTTACACTGCCTCAGTTTGATTAACAACTAGTGATCCAGAACGCCTTATGTCTGACTCTGAGAAGTTACTTTCATTCTTAGTTTACACAACGGTGAAACCTAAACAACCCAAGGTGGTTACATTTGGGCAAGAAAATAGCACTTCAGTTGTAGTCTGCGCTTTGTAACGGTGTTATGTGTTCCAAAAAATATGTTCTAAGAACATTCTGTTAACGTTCCAATTAAAGGATGGAATACACTACATGACTTTTAAAATCTGAACATATTTTAAAATGCTAGACATCATACACTTTGCAATTAATCACAGAGGAAAATCATACACTAAACAACTGAGGATCATACACTACCAGACTGTAAAGACGTTCCGATCACAACAAACTCACACAGAAACTTCTGCCTTGTTGCTAGCAAATGCATGACAAATAAATCCTGTATGTGTTCTAAAATCAGCTCAAAATATCAAACATGTCTGATATCCTCCGACTGGACCATCTGTGGTCTGGTCTGTGACCATCATACACTAAGATATTTTCTATGAAACCTGTCAGCTTAAATCTGCAGACTGGCAATGGCTTTTGGTAAGTATAGCGTCAACTTCTCCAGACTGTAAATCGGGGCAAAAATCATTTAGTGTATTTCAATCTTAAGTTATAAAAACATTTCTGATTGCTCTTTGAGCAACATCCAGTTTTTTTTTTTTATGTTTAATAAGCATTATTTCTTGCACTCTACAAAATTACATTTGTATGAAAAGCGTAATCAATTTGTCAATTCAACTTAAATTGTATAAAACTAACTTAATTAAAAACATGAGTTGAATGTTGTACAACTTAAAAAAAGAAGCTGAAACTGGTTAAATTATTTTGATGAGTTAAAGTAATGGGGGGGGAGTAATTGCGTTACTCCCTAAAAAGTAACTAATTGTGCTACTTAGTTTTACTTTTGCATATACGTTTACGTAATGTATACGTTTTCTTATCTGGGCTGGGCTTGCTTGTTTATTTTTAATATAAAAAAGTTCTATTTTTGGCTCTTTCACACCAAATGGGAAATGAATAAGCCTTAGGCTGAAATGTAAATGTACGTCTGCACAGTAGAGGGTGCAGCTAAAAAAAAACACTTTCAGCTGTGCTGCAAAAGTTTTTGGTTTTTGTTTTGCTTATTAGTATGGTTGAATTGGGTCATCAAATGTCAAAGACATTGGTTGGTCAAATTGGATTAAATACATGAAGGATATTTGTGTTATTTAACATTTAATTACTGTAGGTTTGCGTCATATTCTGAGTTTGCATTTCAATATTTTTATTCATTTTGAGGAATATTGAATATCTTTTTGTGCAAGTGAGATGAGTAAATGTACGTTCAAATTTAGTCTAGAGCTACAGTAACCATCATGTTTCCACAGCGCACACAACATCTTTACACTTACTCCCGATTTCTCTCAACATGGGGACAGGAGCACGGTCAGTCAATAAATGAGAAAACTGGCGTAACGTATTTGAAAAAATAACTCGGATATTTTCTTGTAAATTAAAAAGTAATGAGTTGCTTTACTAGTTATTTGAAAAAAGTAATCTGATTACACAGCTTGCATTACTTGTAATGCGTTACCCCAAAACTGTTTATAACTTTAAGAGAACCTAACCAGAATATTTGCCAATGTTCTGAGAACGTTCCCTGTCAGGTTGTTGTAGCTGTGTGTGGTATAACTCAAATTTTGTACATTTTCTTGGTGGAGGGTATTTTTTATTACCTCTGTTTTGTTTCCGTGGCAAAAATCATGTCCACTCGGGCCCTGAAGCTCAAATATATTTCAGAATACATATAGAATCTAATCAGGTGGCCGTGACCTTCTGAAACAAGAACGAACAAGTACATAAACTATTACTTATTTGGTCCATAATTTAGCGGATGTCCGTCTCTTTTGCTCTCTCTGCTGCAGTGGGAGGTGAAGTGTTAGAATTGCATTTGATGATGTATGTAAACTGTATGTGTGTGTGCCCTGCAGCCAGCTGCCTGATCTGCTGTGTACAAATGCACAGATATTTCACACAGCACGCCGTAATGAATCGATGCAACGCAGTAATTTTTTTCTGCAAAGCCTGCTTTTTTTGCTGTCTTGTTTATGCTTGCCTGATTTTAATCACACGTCTTGTTTCATATTCACTTTCATTGGATGCTGTTTTGCAAAGCGTTTTTACACTTTGATCCTACCCAAGCTGATGTTCCCTCCGGAATAACAATGAAGATGTATGTATTTATGAATAAAAAAGATTTCTTGTCAGGGATACTTTTTTTTTTTTTTTTAAGATTGAAAAAAATCTCTTTTCACACAATGCCTGCTTACTGTCTTTTATTCAATTTACCCAGTCAAACATGGCAAAAACTCTCTTTTCTATTATTGTGACAAATTAAAAGAAGTCCCCCAGAAGTCTTGTTTTATCTCGGTCTTTGTGGCTGCAGCAGGATTGACATCAAAATGAAAAACAGGAGAAAAAGAGAAAAATAATCGAGCCACGAAGTGCAATCCAATTTGGCATACCAGCACAAAGATGGCCGAGTGCCCTGGAGAAGACAAATAATATTAAACACAGCATCAGAATTTCCAGGAAAATGCATTTTGAAACATGTCCTGAGGCAATGCAGCCCTGCTATTGCACTAAAGTGAAGTTAGTATGCCAAAAAATATGCTGGCTGTTTTGCAAGGGTAAACTATAAGGCAGGAAAAAAACACTCACTTCTCACTGACTCATTCTGATATCACTGAGGACTTCACATGCTCCTCGTCTTTTTGTGTATAATTAATAAGTGCACATTATACCAAAAGTTTATACCATAAATACATTTGTTTACATAATCAAAATGTAATCATTTGCACAATTATCATAACTTTTTGGTATGTCATATATGCCAAGCAAGTAGATATTTCAGCACTGTTTGAGGTAAAAGCATCTACCAAATATACATGTAAAATTTTTAAATAGTTTACACAGTTGATTAATATAATAATGATTGCATTTATACAAACTGACATTACATTCAAGGTGTGCGTTCTATCAACTCTTCCATTTTTGGCAATCTGTTTTATGACATTAGTGGTGTTAGTGGTATTCTGCAAAATAAATCAATAAATAAAAATAAATAAAATAAAAACCGGCGGTTGAGAAAACTGGCAATCAATTTCAGCAATATTTGAGTATTCTCAATTTTTTTTTTTTTTCCCCAACAAATTTTTTAATAGATTGTTTTTTTATAGATTGTGTAGACCCAAGTTCAATAAGCTTGCATTTTAAGTTGAGCTGACCATGAACATTACATAATAGTGATGTAGAAGTTTCTTAGTTTGTATAACTTGTGTATATGAGCTATCTGAAAAGGTTATATAGAGTTCCTTGTATACACCAAAACAAGTTGTATATACTCATCGAAATGGAAGAAACACTAATCCCTTCAATGGTGACTAAAATAGAACTTTTGCTGCAAAATATCATCAAAAACACTACATGGAGCTAAAACATCTATTAATTCTGATTAGCAAATATTTTTCATTATAAGTCATATGCTTTAAAAAAAATGAAAATGAAAATAAAATATTCACATGCATCATTCTCAAACTTCACATTTTAAGTGTTTGTTGTTTAATATTTTAAGTTTCTCATACTAAATGGCCTACAATTTTGTTAAAATTTTTATGTAATATCAACTTTTTCTACATTCAATAGTTCAATCAACCTTTAAAAAAGACTTTGTCTAACTAAATTGATGTTAGATATTGTTTGCTCTAAAGGAATAATAAATAATAGGTCACGCCAATAATAGCAAATAATGGCAGATCTGAAAATGAAGTGTTACCACTGGGACAGTTGAGCTGGTGTGGAAGGTAAACTTGACCTTCAACCTCCAAATCCAGCCAAAAGTCCTACACAATCCACTGCAAAATCACATCCAGGTCAATAAATAACCAACAAATGAGATGAAGTCCCATCCTGCATTTGCTTCTCATAGAATACCCGGTTTTGCTTGTAAATGTGTCATATTATGGAAGTAAAATGAGCTTTTTAATGCAGGTTTGGGCTTGTTTACTGTTGTGGCTGGGTGCTTTCTGAAATATGACTTGATATGAATCATAGGCCTACCTCCTCATTCAGAAAAAGAACATTTACACAAATATGGAGTAAAAACAAAATTGATTTTCATATGCTACTAATTGCAGCTAAAAAATGTATATTTAAAATTTCATGAAGGCGTCAGAAAATGACTGCACACATATGTAGGAAGTGTCTGGGGGACTGGCTGTAGGTGGATGTCGGGTCTTATTCGCTGCTCCAGTATATGAGGGTCTCTAAGAGATTCTGAGTGAATGCTCAGCGTGACGTGGATGAGGAGCAGATTTCTAACACTCACATGCTCACGGACCAGCGGCTTCTTGCAGGGGTCAACTGTAATTTTTAAGGGGTTCCTTCCTTTTTCTATGTCTCTTTCTTCATCCAAATAAACAACCACATCACCAGTCAGGTGGGAATTCCCTAACATTTATTAAAATGAACTACACCTTATAGCATTGTTTATTGGCACATATTGCTTGCAAGGATTTAGAACCCAATTCAGAGGAATCATGCAAACCCGTTAAAAATAAAATATAGGTGAAAAATAAAAAAATTAAATAAAGGTGCTTCACGATGCCATAGAAGAACCTTTTTGTCTAAATGGATCCATAAAGAACCTTTAACATCTGAAGAACCTTTCTGTTTCACAAAAGGTTCTTTGTGGCGAAAAAAGGTTCTTGAGATTATAAAAAGGTAATACACCTCATGCATGCGTGCATGATCACAAGATCTCAGAAGTGCAGTCATTGCATGTTGTTTATCTAAGCATGGAGATTTTTCCTTCACAGGGATTGTATCAGTGCAGATAATATACTCTAAAAGAGCTCAGCTGTTTAGCCACAATATCTTCAAACTATTTGTTCTCAGGGGACATTGTTTACTATGAAAATGTCATTTCTGCTTATTCAAGTGGTTTAGCATAAAACATATAGAACACCATGATATTTAATTTGGATTTAAAAAATTAAATAAAAATTGTGCTCTTGATTATAAGAAGCCATCTGTTAAGCTGACCTGTGTCTTTTTTGGATGTTAAAATACTATTATTATATTATAATACTTATTATATCCCAGTTCAATGTGCACAGAGTACTATATAAAGAAACCATTCATAGATTGATTTCTTGAAGTAGTTTCCTACAAAATTACCCAGAAATCCCTAGCAACCACAAAACAACATGACACAACCATATCTCAGCACCAGAATGCAACAGACACCAGCAACCAACCATGTTTAACACCATGCTTTAGGAACAATGTATAAATAATGTTTTCAGAATGTTATTGAAGACCGCATAACTTTGAGTGAACATATTTAATTAATGTTACTGAAAGAATGTTTGTTCATAACTTTGAGAGCATTGCCAGAACATTCTGAATGTTCCCTGTTAGCTGGTTCTAAAAAGGAACCTTCTTTATGGACAACCATTCAAAAGTAAGAACACTTATATCACCCTAACAAACCACAATGTACACACCCTAGCAACTGCCTGGCAACACGTTAGCAACAATGCAGAATGCCTTAGTAGCCACCTGGAAACTCCCTATTGAATGCCTTGAACTCATGAACGATTGATACTGCCATAGCAACTGTCTAGCAATCTTGTAGAAACTTATAGCAACTAATTAGCAATGTAGTTTACAATCACTCAGAACACCCTAGCAACTGCATAACAACACATCCACATCTCAGCATCAGAATATAATAGAAACCAGTAAATAACAATCTTTAACACTGTAGCAACACTCACATTAAACCTAGCAAAGTACAAAGAACATCCTAGCAACTGGCAAGCAACACTTTAGTGAGAAACCCCCTATTGATGACCCAGAACTCCACTGTAACCACCCTACAAGACTACTAGACAATCCAACACCATAGCAACTGCCAAACGCCATGTAGAACATTATAGCAGTCAGGTAGCAATGCAGTACAAGCACTCAGAACACCATAGCAACCACCTAGCTACATCCTAGCAACCACATATAAACAGGACACAGCTATATCTCAGCACCAGAATATAATAGAGACAAGTTACATAGTTACATCACCCTAGCAAACTACAAAGAATGTCCTAGCAAATGCTTAGAAATAATTTAACGACCACCACCCACCTGGAAAAATAATTTAACGACCACCACCTTAGCAACCACCTGGAAACCTCCTATGGATGACCCAGAACTCCACAGTAACCACCCGACTGATGAACACCATAGTAACTGCCAAACGACGTTTAGAACATTATAGCAACCGGCTAGCAATGCGGTACAAGCACTCAGAACACACTAGCAACACCCTAGCAACCACGCAAATATTCTGGCGGCGAGTACCACTAACCACTAACATTTTTTTCAGACCTGAGTGCTCATTTATGCTAGTTTTAATATAATTGAAAAGGAAAGCATTGAAAAAGTCGGAAACAATTCTGATTAGATATCAGCAGTGATCGGCTGTTTGTTGGTCTTTGTCATAGAAGGTCGGTTTTGCTGCATACACAATGACCTGTTTCTAAATGTTCTGTGACATTTCGTTGCTCTTGCAGTGTGCATGAGTCGTGAAACAAAAGCACAGCGCACAACAGATGAAGGGTAAAGGAAGGCACAAACGCAGGCGATTTCCTCAGGAAACACTCCGCCAGCAGCAAGCATCTCAAAAATTCCCTTTTCTCTCTAGTGATAAAGCCACGTCTATTTGAAGCTAATTAAATGCAGGCTAGTGGCTCAATCTCGCACTTCTCAGTGCTGCATGCAGAGGGTTCGTTTCAGAGCGGTGAGATGGAAATTGCGTTTTTATCTTGTCGTTGCAGTGAGCTGTAAAGGGCTCTGTTCATCCAAACAAACATTACACTTTGTGGCTACAGGACTCAAGGAGTCCCGAGCCCTT
>NW_015512280.1:8248-9086 GCF_001515645.1 Sinocyclocheilus grahami | reverse complement strand
TTTCATTTTTCCGTTACTTAGCTTTCTCTTCCTCACCGACTGAGTGTAGCTCTTTATCCATAAATTATACATCAGGTGAAGGTGACAGACAGAGAGAAGATTTCACACTATAATCATCGAATCTGCTTAAATATGAAGGGTAGGATAAACTGAGCAGAGTTGGGAAATACATTTCCGTGTACTGATCAGATCTAGAAAGATTAACATTGAAATAAGTCAGGGACAATAATGTGGGCATATAAGCAGTCTATAATGAGGTCACCATGGTTCTGCAGTGAGATTGCATCTGAAGTTATTGAACTTTTTTTATAAATGCTATTACTGCCACAGCACATAACCTGGCATAATCACAATTGAATTGCATTTCAGGAATCATGTTGTATTTAAAAGTTCTAGTGTACTATATATTTGAATGTAATTTTCACATATGAAACTTTTCTGCTTAAACATGTTGAAAGTTTACTTAAAAATAAGCTTCCACATCACTCCAAAAACAGAATCACAAGAAATAGAGGTTGATTGTTGTGGCATCAGATAAGAACAGATCCGGGTTTAGATGACAGGATGACTGTAACAGAGATCACAAACACCCCGTGGATTATTGTTGATGTTTGTTCTACAATAATAATATTCAATCATGTAAAATAAATTAAAAGGACTTAGTCAATTCACCTTTATTTCTTTATCACTTTATACAATACATATTGTGTCAAAGCAGCTTCACAGAGATAAACAGTAAAATAGTTGCTATAAAGTGTGTTCTTCAGAGCACCACTTTGCCAATTTCAGTTTAAATTCTGCACTTTCTTTAAAAATAATTAATTGACAGATTCCAAGT
>NW_015512280.1:5474-7749 GCF_001515645.1 Sinocyclocheilus grahami | reverse complement strand
CCTGGATAAAACACACCTGGGAAGAGAGAAGGATGACAAACTGTAGACTTGTACGGAGGAGCGGATGCTAGAGTCCGACAGAAAGAGATAGGTGTCAGTATAGACTGAAAGATGTGGAAAAACAGAAAGAAGTTTGAATTGATTTATTTTGTTTTTTAAAGAACAATTACCACATTTGCCACATCTTCCTAATTCAAAGGAGATTAACAATTGTAATTGCACGGAAGAAACTTCAGATAGGCCTGTACTGGGAGGGGTAAAACAGGTGTTGTTTTACTGTGAGAGAGAGAGAAAGAAGAGGAAGAGAAAGAGAGAGCGTGCCATTGTTGCAGGGATGTTCATGATTATTCGAGAAGGATCTGCAGGAGGGGCAGGTAGTACCGGCGGCATGAGCGCTCCACCGGAGAGAACAGCCAAACAGGTAGAGTTGTGCATGCATGTGCTTCCATGTGCATTTTATAAACATCTGTCTTTAAAATACTCAGTTCTGAATATAATCTGCTTAAAAGGTAAAGTGAGCCATTTTTGTAATGCTAAAATACATTCCTTTATCCCAGCTTAATATGCACAGACAACTATACATAAACCATTGTTAGATTGATTTCCATGAAAAGCGTAAACTCTGTGGCACGATCAGAACATTGCCCTGTTTGTTTGAGCACTCTGACCAGTCTGGCAAAATCAATGACATAAATTTGGGGGCGGGGCTACCTGTTTGCCCGACCAGTAGAAGACGGAGGGATTGTTCAGTAAACCTTTCTGAAAAAAAAAAATCATTATTCTTTTTAGTGCAGATTTAGACTGAAATTACAATTAACTGTTTAGTATGCAATTTTACTGGATGATTAGTAAAACGATGTGTTGTGAAGCATGCTGTTTATATTATATAATACAAATTTGAACAAGGGCCAGTCACACTACACTTTTTGTTGCAATGACTGAAGATCAGTGTGGCCTCTTAGCTGAATTAAAAGAGCACAAACTTGAAATCTGCAGGATTGGAGTGTTGCAGTAAAGTGAAGTAGGCCTAGATAACATATTTTTACATTTTGGAAGTATTATTATATGTAGAATTCTGTTTTTAAAAAAGAAAAAAATCTTTTTCCGACCATTGCAATGTTTGTAGAAATTTCATGCGCACAAACTCGAGTGACTGTTGAAGAACCTGTCAGTCAAATCTTGATTACAATTTTAGCTCCACCCAAAGTAACCAGTCAGTGCCCTGGCTCCACCCACTGTGACTGATTTTTTTTCTCTTAAAAAGAACACACATTCTAATCACACCTAATGTGTCCTTCACTCCCATTATGTAGATTGTAATTGCAATTATGGTTATAATTAGCTATGTAAATGTCCCCGGTTGCTGATTAATCATCAGCTTGGTTTAGGATGTCTAACCTCCTGTGTCTTCTGACAGATCCAGGCCGCAATCAAGAAGAAGGCGGAGAAACAGAGGAAGCAAGTTGAAACGGGTGTGGTGGAGGTATTTAAAAGTAATACAAGACCTAAAATGGGACAGAAAAAGAATCAGCCCATCCATCCACCCAGCAGAAGTGGAAATGGTAAGGAGGAGGAAGAGGAGGAGCCTGCTAAGACTGGGGAACCAAAGGAGAAGGAAGAACTCGACCTCAGACCTATGGTGGATTCTGTTTTTGGCCAAGTAAGAGTACACAAGATTACCCCCTGCTGGCCATCATTAATATCCCCTACACATATTGCCATATCATGCTCTTTTAGCTACAGCAGTCTATCTGTGGTCCACTACTACCTTCAGTTTTCACATTTTTTGTCGTGTTGCTAGAACCAGAACTGCTTATATGTTTAATAGGACTGGAGTGGCTATATATATATATCAAACTATTACAACTCTGAAGGCCCTAGCAGGTCTTTAGTCTGATGGGTATTCCTTATCCATGCTCTGTTAGGTAACATTGTTGATACATGATATGGACGGCGCATTGTTGAGCTCCGCTAACTCATTTCTTTTCTATTCTAATTGACACTCTCCGTAACAGTAACTGTTGAATGCAAACTTGAAAATCTTGAAGTTCAGAGTTAGACCGAAAATTTATTTTGATTAAATGGTAACATAGCCATCGTGATATGTGGTTAGCTGTATATTTCACCTGTACTGTACCCTTGGTTGAATCTAACTGTAGATGCAATGTAAAAAATGTTTTCAAAAACATATCATCATGTTATCTAGGTGTTATCAAAATATTTTTTTGACAAATAAAAATAAATACTATTTTAAAATGTTATTTTAAAATAAATG
>NW_015512280.1:2144-2741 GCF_001515645.1 Sinocyclocheilus grahami | reverse complement strand
TTTTTTTTAATTAAATTTTGAATCCCAGATTTTTTATCTGGTCTCAGACGTCAAAACATTTATAAATGAATTATTAATTATTATTAATTATTTGATGGTAATTTAATGTTGAGCAATACAGAGTGAATTAAATGTACGCTTATTTTGCACCAAATGTACTCCAAACTCTCTGAAAAAGAAAAACATTAGTCATTGAAAAATTGCAAAATGGCAGAATATCACCCGATTAATTGACCACTGCTCTTTCTTGCACTTATTATTTATTCCTCCTCGAATCCCCCTGTGGTCTTTATTTCTCCTTTTCTGTACATCATCCCATGGCTCTCCGTCATTAATCTGAACTAGGGGGGATTAAAAAAGCTTCTCGTTTTCTCGTCTAATTCTCACCCTCCCCTTACCTCCCCATCCTGCTCTGCATCTCTCTCTTTCAGCCTGCAAACAAAATCATTTGCATGGGACTGCAATCTGTGAGGAAAGTGAGTGGATAGGGAAGAGAGGGAGAGACGTGGAGATTGATTATATGAGATGTAAAGATGGCAAAAATAATTAAAAGTATGCTTGTTTTATGAAACGTTAGTGTTATTTGTGTTTTGCTTC
>NW_015512280.1:0-402 GCF_001515645.1 Sinocyclocheilus grahami | reverse complement strand
GTTTATACCAATGTGTGTGTGTACTATATGGTATTGGGTATTATACACAAAGCTGTAAATGGAAAAGAGAATCATCTGTGGGATTTTCTCATATGGCACTCCGTTTAACCTCATCCGCTCTCTGGACAATGTGTTGCGTCTTTCTCTGGGTCCTCCTCAAGTTAAACCCCCCAAATCTTCTTATCTTTTAGCTGTTGCCAGGCAACTTTCACTGTGTAATCTAGTGGCTACCCATGTCACGACATTATTACACACTGGAACCAGTCCTCAAACTCGCATTTTGTCCAACTTTCTCATTTCCACATATCCACCCATATGTTTAGTTTGAGTCTGCTTGATGATTCAGAGAGAGATAATGTCAAACAGAGACGTCTTCAAATGCATCGGTGTTTAACATCTTAC
>NW_015512279.1:7845-9097 GCF_001515645.1 Sinocyclocheilus grahami | reverse complement strand
TCTGTCATTCAGCGGATCTTGTTTTAGGCTGCTGGGAGAGAGGACGCCAGGTTATCACAGAGGTGTGGTTTATCGGCTAGGTAAGTTAACCGTTCCTAAGTGCTGATGTTTGATAAGAGCAAGCGAGTCACAGCAAAGCCAACAAAGAGTGACTTTGTCAGTTCTGTCACATAGACCCCAAATGCTTTTTTATTCAGGGGGACAAGAGGTGGATTTTCTTCCTCTGTAATCTGTATAGCTATACATCGGATACTCTAGCCAGAGCTAAGAGCGCTCTGTTAATCCTTCAATTACATAAGGGGCATTTAGCCAATCACACCTATGCTGAGGCCTGTAAGCTTGTACTGTATAGAAAAGCAACATGATACATTGTACATTGTGTGGTTGAGATTTGACTTCGTCTTCTCCTTCTATTTTTTTTAGTAGCTGCACTAAACTGCAAGTTAAACCCTTTTCAAAACTACAAACCCGTCCCAGTGTACTGTTTTTGTGAACGTACCAATAAAGAACTTTGCTTTGGCCTGCTCTTCCATGATTTCCTACTGACTTAGCTTTCAGCCCGTACAGAAAGAAAATATATTCCTTATATATCAACAATCAATATATTAAATAATTGAATGTATATTAAATTTACAGAATTATATCTGAATTACTTCTTGTATTAGTTATGTACTATTTCTTGTTATGGTTTTGTTTTTAACCTCAGAACGATCTCAAAGTAAAAAGAGGTGCTAAAGTCTGATTTTGTGGTGGCTGTGCTTTGCTTTAAAATTAGATTATTATAATCTTAATTCAAGAGATGAAGCATTTTGAAAGTCTGACAGTAATCAGTGTTGTGTCCTACTGTAAGGTTAACCCTAAATGTTTGAATGTGATTAACAGTTGAAAGCATGTGTTAGAAATTTAGAAAAATGATCAAATGTAATTGTCACGTATCCGGTCCATGAACTTCCGTCTGCTAGCCATCAGAGGTCACCCTTCCCATTTCATTGACTCTCGCACTACACACTGTTGCATATCATCCCGGAATACATATCCCATCATTCATTGCACTGATTGCACACAGCACTGATTGCACACAGCTGTTTCATATCACTCACTCACTATTTAACACTCACTCTGATCCCTTCCCGCCGCCGAGTATTGTTTAGCGATTATCACTCCCCTAGCGATAGCGACACTACGAAACCCATTTAGTTTGTTTTAGCCCCACCTTAGTCTTGCCTTGTCTGTGTTCTCGTTCTTGATCTTC
>NW_015512279.1:0-4991 GCF_001515645.1 Sinocyclocheilus grahami | reverse complement strand
TGTTGAGCCCCAGCTGGACCAGTTTGTGAATGAGCTGTTGAGGGATGATTGTGTTGAATGCTGAACTGAAGTCTATGAACAGCATTCTGACGTACATCTATATATTATTTAATAAAGAATTGTATAATATATAGATGTTCATGTGATAAAATGTGTTTTATATAGACACACACGCACATGTTTGTGAGAATATATGTACTATGTATGTGCAATACAATTACGAAAAAAAAACATAGATAGATAGATTTAATATATATAACACACAATATTTTAAGTCATATTATACTCACCATGTTGCCATGACTTTAACAAGACATCCAATTGTCTAAATTGTTTTCAGTAAACACTTTTTTTTTCTTGTTTTATAAAAAAATATAGAGAAGTTTTTTGTCTTCATTGCTATATATGTCTATATGTATCTATAGCCATACATGGTGCGTGTGTATATTAAACACTAGTTTCCCATAAATGCAAACATTTTATTTAATATATTGCATTCTATTTTCAAGTATATTCGCATATATTTTTATTTCGTGTAAGGTTGATATCATTAGAAATCATGTTTAATCCCACACAGAGCACAGCTAAGTCTAAAAAAATGTAAACTGTTGCTCTTTCAGAAAAATATAAGTGTAAGAGTCACACAGGCCTGCAAATTGTCTTCAAAAAGACTTAGCATTTGGAAATACACAACAGAAAAATGCTTTTGTCAGACCATTTAATGCAGGGGTGTCCAAACTCGGTCCTGGAGACCCGGTGTCCTGAAGAGTTTAGCTCCAGCCCCAATTAAACACACCTGAAGCAGCTAATCAAGCTCTTATAGGCATACTAGAAACTTAAAGGCAGGTGTGTTGAGGCAAGTTGGAGCTAAACTCTGCAGGACACCGGCCCTCCAGGACCGAGTTTGGGCACCCCTGATTTAATGGGATCTTTAAATGCAAATAAGCCTCAGTCTTTTGTAAAACAAAATCTTCATGCATTGTTGTGACCCACTGACAGATCTAATGAAATAAAAAGTTTTGTGTCTTCAGTGCAGCACTGCATTCTCCAGCCATGAGGTGCAGTAACTGATGGCAGATGGCGGCTGTTGGCATTTGTACCCGGCTGGCACCCAGACTGAGTCATGGAAAACTCGGTGTGAGGCACAAACAGCTCTCACTCGACACTTTAAACCAACCGTGCAGGACAATATTATAACCAGACTCAAAGAACATTTAGAAAGTCATTTTTTTGATAGTGGATTTGTGCAAATAGTTATAGATATAATGTCATGTATAAGAAGAATCATTGTAAGGTCGCCTTGGGTTGTTTTATCTAATGCCCTTGGAGGTGTTAGCGTCCTTTTTTGCTTACTTATTACTTGAATTCAAGAGCTATAGACTTTTCAAGCGGATTGCCTGCAAGACAGCAGATCCAAAGCAGATGAGAAGAAATTAGTTTTTATTTTTATTTTTCAGGATTCTCAGGGAACATCAGCTTTGAGTTCTGTATTAGCGTAGTAAATTTCCAGTGAATTAATTGCTTGTCTGAGATGTGAGATAACCACGGCAGGTTGTAAAGGAAATCAAGCCCTCATGTTGGTTTTGTTTGGTTGTCCACTGACAAAGCGGTCAAACCCCAGGCAAAACACTGGGAAAATAGGGACATCCAAAGTTTCAATAGCAATTTCTAATAAATCATCTTTATTCAGGGCTTTTCAGATGTTCTTTATTTAGTGAGCAAATACATCCTTCTGGAACCCAACAGAACAAGTGTTTTTTTGTTTGTTTGTCATTATTATTTTTTATATTTTATATTGTATGTCCTCTGTAGAAGACATCAGGACTCGGTTATAAAGAAAACAAGGCAAGACAATCAAGGCATTTATCAGTTTTTAGGTTTAAGGCGACACACGATTTCCACTTGCTGTTTTCTGGAAATCACAGACAAATGCCTAAAGTTGGAGGCAAATCGGTGCTCATTCTAAATATCTGAACCTGTCTGCGACTCAGAGTCCTGCAGTGTGAAATGTGTTTTGATTGAAAATGACACTGGCGTCGACCTACAGCAAATGAGAGAGCAAGATACAGGGCAAGAGAAAGTCCAGGGGGAGGAGTCATAATAGACCTGCAACAGAACATCAACAAGCAACCATTCTCTCCTTCATATTCTGCTTCCTTCCCCCCCCCCTTTTTTTCTCTGTAAATCAGTGTACAGACAACTCATATCACCAGCTTCTTGCAGGCTTCTTGTTTTCTAAGAAATGCAGTCTTACATTATTTCCTGTATCATTTCTAGTCTATGTTAGGTTGTGAAATGTAGTTTGTAGACCAGACAGACGTGTGATTCTTCCTATTGAAAAGTTGTATAATGTGTGACCCTCTTCTAGTCGATCTGTTGTGTAGTGTGCACACAACAGCAGCTAAATGGTACCCCAGACAGTCGTGCAGTGATCTGATCTGATGACTTTGGAAATTGCGAGGTGTTCCCAGCATAACAGTGTTGTATTTTTTGCAAATATGCAAAAACAAAATTGGGTGTTATCAATTTTATACACTGACCAGCCACAATATTAAAACCACCTGCCTATTATTGTGTAATACAGCTTTGATGCATCGAGGCATGGACTCCACAAGATCACTGAAGTCGTCCTGTACTATCTAGCACCAAGATATTAGCAGCAGATCCTTTAAGTCCTGTAAGCTGAAAGGTGGGGCATCCATGGATCGGATTTTTTGGTCTAACACATCTCATAGATACTCCATCAGATTGAGATCTGGGGAATTTGGAAGCCAAGGCAACACCTTGAACTCTTCGTCATGTCCCTCAAACCATTTCTGAACAATATTTGCAGTGTGGCAGAATGCATTATCCTGCTGAAAGAGGCCACTGCCATTAGAGAATACCATTGTCATGAAGGGGTGTACTTGCCTCTGTCTGTCTGCCTTCATCCTATAGTCCCATAGTGCATCCTGCTGCCATCTCTTCCCCAGATAAACAATGCAATGCACCCGACCATCCACCAGATCTAAAAGAAAGAGTGATCAGTGACCAGGCAACCTTCTATCATTGCTTCATGGTCCAGTTCTGTCACTCACTTGCTCATTGTAGGTACTTCCAGTGGTGGACAGGGGTCATCATGGGCCCTCTGACCGGTCTGTGGCCATACAGACCCATACGCAGTAAACTGCGATGCACTGTGTGTTCTGACATTTTTCTATTATTGCCAGCACTAAGTTTTTCAAAAATTTAAAGTACAGTAGCTCTTCTGAGTGAATGAACCAGACTGGCTTGCCTTTGCCTTGCCGTTATTCACTTCACCTGTCAGTGGTTTTAATATTATCAGTGTATACACTGTCTGGTTTTTTATATTAACATGTTTTTTAAGGCCAAAACGCTGGGATAGACTCCAGTATCCATGCAACCCTTCATAGGACAAACAGTTTAGAGAATGGATGGATGTAAAACTTATACTATTGATCTGCAATGTCTCCTCAACAGATGAAATATGTCTGCTACACCCTGATGTCTATTACAAAGGACATTGAAGAAATCACTGAAAATGTATTTAAAGAAGCTATTGCAATGTCAGACATTAAAAAAAAAAGAGAAGGAAAAAGAGTTGTTATCATTAAAACCACAAGCATGAGATGTCCTCAGTGGTATGGATGGTCTCTCAAACAAATGTCTTCTAAGAGGACACAAATGAACAGCTGGGCTCTTAAACTGATACAGCATATAAAATGACATACAGTAAGTATGTTTTCCACATCATATCACGTTAGTATTGCGATGTGACTTACATGCAAAACATATATTATATTTCAAACATAATACAGCATGTCAGTTACAGTAATCTTTTGACACAACAAGGTTTTCATCTGTTATGGTAATATAAATGTCCATTCCTCTTTAAAGGAGTTTTGTCACACTTTATATTTCTGTTTCCCCGTCTCACTGATGACGCAGATGTGCTTGTGAAGGGGAAGAAATCACTTACGTGAGTCAAGCGATAAATAAAGCAGAAAATAAAGCTGTATAAGTATGTTTGCTTCTGCATGTGTGCAGTGTGACAGAAAGATGTTTTCCATCACATTTACAGCTGTAGGAGGGACTTTAACACATGATGTGTGAGGCTGATTAGAGTTTTCTAGGAAAGATGAATGCTGTGCTGTATACCAGATTTCAGCTGCAGCTATGACTGTGAGATTTATCTCTTATATACTGTAAGGCTTTTAGGCTTTTTTATGCAGCTTTAAACCTTTTCTGTTTTCATTTTATTTTAATTTATTTAATAATTTTTTTTACTATAATTTCCTGGTAAATGCCATAACTACACTATCTGAACCTATTTTACGAGGAGGTGATTTATAAAAAAAAAAGTAAGCATGAAGGTCCATCCCTCCACCTATAGTGCGGCGTAAGCTGATGGTAAAAATGATGGTACAAAAAAGATGGTACAAATTCATATAACTTAGTCACCAATTCACAAAAAAATGTAAAATGTAAAAAAATCATGTTATGAATTGTCATTAGAGTGTGTTTTTCCTATGGCTCCAGAAATAAGTGCCATGTTCCTCTTCAGGAACTCGAGCTGCGTCGGAGGACGCTTCAGGAACGCCCTTCAGCATGACCCACTCTGAACCTCGTGTGTAATCAGACCAATAGATGGGCGAGACATCATGGGCGGGTGACGTAATGACCAGGAAGCTATAAAAGCACGTGCGGTGAGACCAGCGTCAGCTTTTTGTCATTCAGCAAGCGCTCTGTGTGTGTGTCAGTCTGATATCTGTTTGTGAGTCTTATTTAGTGTTGTCTGTCAACCGGTTCATACGTCCACAGAGCTGCCCTGTGGAGAAGGGCGGACCAACTGCTCGTATGCTATGGTCCCCCTAAGAGAGGTCTTCCAGCTTCAAAACAGACCCTCATTTGGTGTATAGTAGATGCCATTTCTATTGCCTATGAGTCCTTCGCCTCTTGGGGTCAAGGCTCACTCTACCAGAAGTGTGGCG
>NW_015512278.1:8262-9101 GCF_001515645.1 Sinocyclocheilus grahami | reverse complement strand
TTTTTGACAATGAAGCTGCTGTAAGTGATTTCAGCCCCAATGACAAAAAGCACAGCAAATATATGATTTAAGTGCTTTTTGAAGCTGTAAGATAGCTTTGCATGAGGAACTGACTAAACTTAATGTTGATATTCACTGAAAAGGTTCTAACTTTGTAATTGTGCAATTTAAATACGTACATATTCAAATTTGTTGCATTGGGATGGGTTAGAAATCAAGAAGCATCAACATTTGGAATTATACATTAATAGTCATATTAACAGAACATTTATAGTGATTGTTCTAAGTTTATTGAAGGTAGATACTCTTAAATACCGTGGTTCTCACACAATGTTATGCAATTCAAGGAAATCTTCTCTTCGGTAAAATAAGATTTATTTATTTATTTATACGATTTATAGAGCAGTACGCTGCTTAAGAGTTTATTTTTTATTTTTATAGAGCAAAGGTCACAATGAGGAAAACGGAGTCAAATATGACTAATGATAAAAGAATAAGAGTGTAGTTAGAATACCAGTGTTTTCCTTGCACAGTTACAGCATATGTTTGCAAACCTTACTGAAAATAAACCAAAGAACACACCTGTAGCTGAACTTCTACTTTTCTGGTCACCTTTTTGTACCCACTGTAGGCTTCAGACCTATTACCGTGGTGATTGCATTTGGCAGCTTTTTGATCAAGATGGATGGATTTTTTATTCTGGGCAGACACAGGCTTAACGTTGGCTCTGGGTTTGCCTACAGAGGTCGAGTCTAATTAAGAGATGGAAAGAAAGTGATAAGGAAAAAGCAGCTACTGTCCTTTTCTGACTCAGCAGAGAGAGATGGAGAGAGATTTTC
>NW_015512278.1:6294-6716 GCF_001515645.1 Sinocyclocheilus grahami | reverse complement strand
CCAGCACTGGGTTGTATTTAACCCAGCATTTTTAGAGTGTACAATTAATGAATAAAAAAGAATGCACAGGTAATATTGACTAAATTTAAAATATATTTTTTATCAGACAAAACAATAACAAATATAATAATAAAAAATAGACAAATACCACAGCTAGAGAAGAGAATTTGTCTCATCTAGAGCTCTGAAAGGAGAAAATAATATTGTAATAAAAGCACAAAGGCATAATAAAGAATTGTATTATCTTGTCAAAAACAGTCAAAACGATTTATTTTCAGATATTAGTTTATTAAAATAAATGTTTTCTATTTTAATATATTCTAAAATGTAAAATTTCAAAATGTAAAAAAAACATGATGGTAAAGCTTAATTTTTAACAGCCATTACTTCAGTCTTCAGTGTCACATGATCCTTCAGAAATC
>NW_015512278.1:0-560 GCF_001515645.1 Sinocyclocheilus grahami | reverse complement strand
TGTTCTTCATTAGAATGGTGAGAATAAATCAATATGATCACTGCTGTGGAAAGTACAATATAGTGGCATTAATTTCAGGGTGGGGAAGGCTGGACTGAGGGGCTGGTAAGTCGTGCGCCTGTGTGTCTGAGTGAGGTCCCACAGATTCCGCTTAAATGAACGAGAGTTCCTGTGGCGCGTGGGATAGTGTCTGTGGGATACTGGTGTGAGAGAGATGACACTGTCTTTGAGCACTGAGATGACATCAGGAACTTGAGCTCCAGAGCAGTATTAAATAATTATTAAATAGAAATAAATATTTTTAATAAATAAATTCTATATTAAATTCCGTTCAAAATTTTGAGGTCAGTAAGATTTTTAAATGTTTCTGAAAAAAAGTATCTTATGCTCACCGATGTGGCATTTATTTGGGGGGAAAATGTGCCATAAAAACAGCAATATTGTGAAATATTATTACATTTAAAATAACTGTTTTCCATTTTAAAATATTTCAGAATATAATTTATTCCTGTGATACAAAAGCAGCCATTACTCCAGTCTTTAGTGTCACATGATCCTTC
>NW_015512277.1:21722-23183 GCF_001515645.1 Sinocyclocheilus grahami | reverse complement strand
AAAAAAATAACTGCTAAAATACCTGGTTTTCACTGAATTCCCTGTAAAACTAGAAGTTTTAATATCAAATTACATAAATTATGTCCTGTTCCGTCCTACAAAATCCATCCCACCAAAATGACCTAGACTGTGAACCTTCCCCCCTTCAATGCCATCATTACCCCATGCTTTTCTTGATCCACAACTTTGTGTGCTCTGGACTAGCTATCTATTCCCTTTGGCATGAAATCCCATGAGTCCCCTGTACAAATGATCGATGACAATCAGACGGTTTCCAGGAAGATTCACATACTTGACTGCTTAGTGTCATTGGTAAGTGTTACGCATACGCCATGTTCAATTATCCCACATGGCTGCAAAAATTCAAGCCAAATTTATGTGCGTTTTTGGAATGACAGCAATCATACTCTGAATCACGGTTCAAGCCAGCCAATCCACAATACCGCCCCTCTACACCCTTCTGTTTTTCTTCCTCCTGCCAAAAAACAAATGGAAAAAAGTTTTAGTATGGCAGTTTCTCATGCTAGACATGATCCTTGTGTAAATATTTTGATTGGCCAGCTCTCAGAAGTCTTACTGCGCATTGAGCAGTAAGAATGATGTGTGTGTATATAAATAAATAAATGCATATTCAAAATGAAACATTGACATTATTTACTCACCAGCATGTTGCTCCAAACTCATATGACTCATACGGGTTTGACGTGAGGGTGAGTATGATTACAGAATTTTCTTTTTTGGTTAAATGGTCCCTTTAACTGTTTGTGTACATTTAATTAAAATGGTGTTATAATCTATTGTTATGCATCTCTGTGATCTGTTAACATGTAAACCCAAACATTTACAAGATTCCCTCTTCTACTCTGGATGCACACATTGTGTCTGCTGTTTATGTCCTCAAGGATGTATTGAATTCCTCTGTTTTCATTGCATCTGGATGCCCACAGCTAAATTTTTTTTTGCATGGTTTGGGGAAAAACAATCCAAAACACAGATGGACTGGGTTAATTACAACATTGTATGGTTATGTATGATTATGGTTAACCCTTAGTGCCATTTGCTCCAAGGAGGTTCAACATTTCAACGCTTGTTTTTCATGGCATATTAACAACACTTGTTCAGAATTCTTTTGAATTATTTTTTGTGACGCACACTGACAGCCTCTGCATTTTCTCAGTCATGACACTATCATGTCCAAAAACATGATATTAGTAGTACCATGCCCAAAACTGCAACATTTGTGTGACAGAAATAAACAACATATAAAATCGTAAAACTTGTTGATGAGAGAAGTGTTATCACTTTTCTAAGCGTTACACTTACGATTATTGCATGGCAGTTGATAACTTTCCTCCACCAACTACAGCAAACAGCAGAATTCTCCGGTGCAACACTTAGTAGAAGTGAAGATTTTGAACGAATGATTCAATGAATCACTTTTTTCGTTTCTGAATGAATCAG
>NW_015512277.1:19711-20377 GCF_001515645.1 Sinocyclocheilus grahami | reverse complement strand
TTTTTTTCTTAATTTGAAAGAAATGCCAGATAATCTATAACATGCATTAAGAAAATAGATAGGGTGAATTTTCATTTCGTCACAACTTTTAGTGTCTTTTTGGGGCCACTGTAGGTGTTTGGGGACTCTGCGTCTGAGGAATGTTAAAAAACTGTGTACAATAACAGAGGAAAGAGGAATTATGGGATGAGGAGAGATGGAACAGAGACATGGACATTTGTCATTGAGGAGAATAGGGTGGCTGTCACTAAAGTTGTAGCCACTCAGTTGATAAATGAGAGACCGAGGGTTTGTGAAGAGGAGAGTCATGTTCAGCAGATGTGTGGGTAACACATGTGCAAATGTGACAGTGACAAAAATTGGTTCTGATCTTTTCTAGTTTTCAAAGATCCTAACATGTTCTGAGTGCCTTTTAACGCATTGTTTTGGTGTTACGATTGGTTGTAGGCAATGACTCAAACTAAAAGTGGATTTCTAACTGTCTTTCTTGTGTTTGTGTGTGTTGTAGGTGGAGGCGAGATGTCAGTAAAGCTGAAGTTTGATTGTCCGGCTGACGGCGGCATAGTGCAGCGTAGCCGCTCCTTCACTGGAGTAAACACACTCGGTGGCCGTAGAAGGTAAGCAGTTATAGTTTGTGTTTGAGAGAAGATGACGTGTTTCCATGTG
>NW_015512277.1:17173-19293 GCF_001515645.1 Sinocyclocheilus grahami | reverse complement strand
TGTACTTTATCAGAGTGTTTTTCTTTAGAAAACTTTACTTCACACCATTCCAAAGCACAATATTGTACTTTTTACTGCACTATGTTTCATATTAAATATAATTTAATACTTAATTAAATTAGAAATCTATTACTTTCTTTTACTCAAGTAAAAGTAATTCAAAGATTTACTTGAGTTGTCAGCATCTTACCTCCTGTAGTTTGTCTCTGTGTCCCTAGAGGTCCCTGTTTTTTCCCTCCGCCTTAGTTCTTCCTTGTGTGGCCTTGTTAGCGTTATCCAAGTCACCTGCGCCTTGTTTTCCCCAGTGTATTTAAGTGGTGTATTTTTCCCCTGGTTCCTCACTCGGTTTTTGAGTCTTCGCCCTGTGTCTCCTGCCTGGTCTCGCTAAAGCCTCTCTAGCTACCCCAAGTAAGGTTTCCTGAGTTTCTTTCTTTAGTTAGAATTGTTCTCTGGTTTTGTTTTCTCCCCTCGTCGAGTTTTTTGTTTTCTCATGTGGTTTTTCCATTATTTTTGCTGTAGTTAATACCTCAGTCCGAGAAGACCTTTAGTTGTATTTTTCTTGCAAAGACTGTTTTTTTTTAATAAATCTTCACTTCCTGGGAAACTGCCTCAAGTGTTTCGTTTGGGCCCACCATTACCACTCCTGTGGAGTAGTGGTAGATCTCTCTAACTACCACGCCAGAGACCCGCGTTCAAGCCCAGCTCGTGACAGAAAAACCGAGTCAGCTATGGAAACCAGAAACACTCACCTCAAAGGACCTGTTGGCAGTGATTGCTCAGCACGAGTCATCTTTCCAGCGCCATGAAGCTGTTCTCAGCCATCAGGAGGAGCTAATGACCAAACACTCTCAACTTCTGGCTGATGTGATGGGTTCCATCCGCCAGCTCTTTGAACGGCTCCCGGGCGCTTCACCTCCCGCGGCTTCACCCCCAAGTGGCAACAGGCCTCCTTCAGTTGCAGAGTCTCGATTACCACCTCCCAAGCTCTTTGCTGGGGATCCTAGTTCCTGCCAGGGTTTCCTCACCCAATGCTCCCTGATCTTCGAGCTCCAGCCCTCAAGTTTTCCCACAGACCGCTCCAGGATTGCTTACATAATTACCCTTCTCTCAGATAAGGCCCTCTCCTGGGCCTCCGCGGTGTGGCAATCCCAGGATGCCTGTTGTGAGTCCTACGCAGCCTTTAAAGAGGAGTTCAAGCGAGTGTTTGATCATCCAGTCAGTGGTCGGGAGGCTTCCAAGCGCCTGCTTGCTCTAAATCAAGGTTCTCGCAGCACCGCAGATTTCGCCATCGAGTTTCGGACCATTGCAGCAGGAAGCGGATGGAACGATGAGGCATTGATGGTCTGCTTTCAGGGAGGGCTGTCCGAGCCCCTTCAAGATGAGTTAGCCACCCGAGAACCAGCTGCTGATCTCGAGTCCCTCATTGCAATGGCCATTCGCCTGGACAATCGCCTGAGAGAGCGAAGGGTGGCTCGCCGCAAGGCGTCTCAGTTCCAAGTTCCTGTGAGCAGGGCTGTGTCCCCAGTTCGTATTCCTGCATCCAGAGCCTCCTCGGCTCTTGAACAGTCCCATGATTCCCCGGAGGACATGCAATTGGGTCGCTCCAGGCTCTCTCCCAATGAGAGGGAACGCCGCATGAGGGAGCGACGTTGCCTTTACTGTGGTGCTTCCGGCCACTTTCGCTCTACTTGTTCCGAGCTCTCGGGAAATGGTTATCCCCGCCCAGCTACAGGAGGGCTGTGATGGGGAAAATTAGAGCTCCTCCTACTAACGCCGTCCTAGTGGTTCCAGCCACTTTGTCCTGGGAGGGCCACCAGCATCTGGTCCAGGCCATGATTGATTCCGGCGCCGCAGGCGACTTCCTGGATCTATCCTTGGCTAGGGAACTTGGGATCCCCCCCCAACGGCTTCCTCATCCCCAGGCCGTTACGGCATTGGATGGCAGACCTCTGGAACCGGGCAGAGTAACAGAGGCCACTCAGTCCCTGCGACTTACCATCCATCAACACCAGCAGGAGGAGACCTTCTATCTGATTGACTCCCCCGAGTATCCCGTTATCCTGGGCCACCCCTACGCTGCGCAGACATAATCCCTGGATTGACTGGTCCGTTGGCACCAT
>NW_015512277.1:15688-17118 GCF_001515645.1 Sinocyclocheilus grahami | reverse complement strand
CAGAAATTATTCTTATATGCTGATTTGATGCTCAAGAAACATTTCGTATTATTATCAATGTTAAAACAGTTGTACTGCTTAATATTTTTGTGGAAACTGTAATTAATATGTTTCACTATTCTTTGATGAACAGAAAGTTCAAAAGAACAGCATTTATTTCAAACAATAATTTCTTGTATGTAACAAAGTTTTTACTGCCCCTTTTGATCAATTAAATGCTTACTTGCCGAATAAGAGCATTAAATTCAAAATAAAATATAATAATGACCACAAATGTTTGAATGGTAGCCTACTGTGTTTATGTGAAATAAAACAGGAAAAACCTACCTGAAATCTTCAACTTGAAAGACTCAAAGTTCTTCTCACTGACGTAGTTGGCTTCAGGCTCAATATGGAGTAAAATACTGGGCAGCACTGAGAAACATAGCTTGAATTTGTCAGCATCCTACCTCCTGTAGTTTGTCTCCGTGCCCCTAGAGGTCCCCTGTTTTTTCCTCTGCCTTTGTTCTTCCTCGTGTGGCCTTTTTAGCGTTATCCAAGTCACCTGCGCCTTGTTTTCCCCAGTGTATTTAAGTGGTGTACTTTAAAAAAAAAAAATCTACATTTCCTGGGAAACTGCCTCAAGTGTTTCGTTTGGGTCCAACATTACCACTCCCGTGGATTAGTGGTAGATCTCTCAACTACCACGCCAGAGACCTGAGTTCAAGCCCGGCTCGTGACAGAAAAACCGAGTCAGCTATGGACCCGCCAGCTCTTTGAATGGTTCCCGCTGCTTCACCCCCTACTTCAGTTGCAGAGCCTCAATTACCACCTCCCAAGTCCTTTGCTGAGGATCCTAGTTCCTGCCAGGGTTTCCTCACCCAATGCTCCCTGATCTTCGAGCTCCAGCCCTCAAATTTTCCCACAGACCGCTCCAAGATTGCTTAGATAATCCACAGACCGCTCCAGGATTGCTTACATAATTACCCTTCTCTCAGAGAAGGCCCTCTCCTGGGCCTCCGCGGTGTGGCAATCCCAGGATGCCTGTTGTGAGTCCTACGCAGCCTTTAAAGAGGAGTTCAAGCGAGTGTTTGATCATCCAGTCAGTGGTCGGGAGGCTTCCAAGCGCCTGCTTGCTCTAAATCAAGGCTCTTGCAGCACCGCAGATTTCGCCATCGAGTTTTGGACAATCGCAGCAGGAACGATGAGGCATTGATGGTCTGCTTTCAGGGAGGGCTGTCCGAGCCCTTTCAAGATGAGTTAGCCACCCGAGAACCAGCTGCTGATCTTGAGTCCCTCATTGCGATGGCCATTCGCCTGGACAATCGCCTGAGAGAGCGGAGGGTGGCTCGCCACAAGGCGTCTCAGTTCCAAGTTCCTGTGAGCAGGTCTGTGTCCCCAGTTCGTAATCCTGCATCCAGAGCCTCCTCGGCTCCTGAACAGCCCCATGA
>NW_015512277.1:14071-15537 GCF_001515645.1 Sinocyclocheilus grahami | reverse complement strand
CTGTCATCCTGGTGGTTGTGGACCGGTTCTCTAAGGCCGCCCGGTTCATTCCCCTGCCCAAATTGCCCTCGGCCAAAGAAACAGCAGAGCTCCTCATGAACCATGTCTTCCGGGTGTTTGGAATTCCCCTAGATATTGTCTCCGACCGAGGGCCCCAGTTCTCGTCCCGGTTCTGGGGGGCCTTCTGCAAGCTGATCGGTGCCACGGCCAGCCTATCGTCTGGGTTCCATCCAGAGTCTAATGGCCAGACGGAACGGATTAATCAGGATCTGGAGACCACTCTGCGGTGTATGGCGACCAATAACCCCACCTCTTGGGCTACCTACATCATGTGGGCTGAATATGCCCACAACACCCTCCAGTCCTCGGCCACTGGACTATCCCCCTTTGAATGCCAGTTCGGCTTTACCCCACCATTGTTTCCGGAGGAAGTGTCACAGGTTGGCGTTCCCTCGGCCCAGCGTTTTGTCCAACGCTGTCGGCAGACCTGGAGGAAGGTTAGGCGTGCCCTTCTTCAAACCTCCCAGAGATACCAACGTCACGCTAATCGCCGCCGCCGGACGGCCCCTAATTTCCGAGCTGGTCAAAGAGTCTGGTTAGCCACCAAGAACCTGCCCCTCAGGGTCGAATCAAGGAAGCTTTCCCAGAAATACATTGGCCCGTTCCACATAGCAAGGAAAGTTAACCCTGTTTCCTATCGTTTGTTTCTTCCCCGTTCACTTAGAATTAACCCCACTTTTCATGTCTCATTACTAAAACCTGTCTTGTCTTCTCCTTTTTCTCCATGTGTACAGTGGCTTGTCAGTTTGGATAAAGAGAAACCCGTTCACAGTAGTGACTGGGATTTTTTCATGTGCAGAGAAAGCAGAGGAGATCGCCTGACAACCAAGTAGACAAACTTGTCCTCTTTAGGAAAATCTGTGGGCATTATCTGTGAAACAGAAAAAAAGCATTTCTGAAAATAATATTCATGAATAACATACAATCAGGGAAAAAAAGTTTTGCAACTGTAAATAACAGCACATTTAAGCCAAACGTCATACAAAAATTATCTTCTGGGATCTTAAATTTGCAGTCCTACCCGTAAAGTAGCGGAAGCTTGATAGTTATTCGCGGCGTTGAACTTCAGGGACTGAGATGCATATTCTTTATAAACTGGTGCTAGTGTGTTCTTCAGGTAAAGATGTACTGTAATGCCTGTAATTCCTGGTCATAACCAAACAACTGCACCACCACATTTCCCGAAGCATCGAATCGCAGCAGTTTAGGTGCAGTGATTAAGTATCTGCAAAACAACATATTTAGTTGTGTCTGTGGGTCGCTATCAGATGATGGCAGATGCAAAAAAACGAAACAAATTATGTAGCCAAAATATAGACTAAATGCTTAATTTCATACAAACATGAAAGATTACTAACAGGTGTACGTATGTTTACGTTTAGTTATCATTGTTTGCTTTGCAGTTC
>NW_015512277.1:0-528 GCF_001515645.1 Sinocyclocheilus grahami | reverse complement strand
CTGCAACTTTTTTTTTAAAGACAAGCACCACTCATTTTCATCTAAAAAATGTTTTACATTTTCCTTAACTGCACTTGTCATAGTGATAGCAGCTGTCATAACACTGTTTCCATGGTTCTTACAAACATGGCTCTCTGAAACCCCCTGCCAATTTACCCCCCACAGTTCTTCATCTACCCCACAGATCTCTCTCTTCCTCTTGTAGGAAAAAGAACATGAATTACTGTCCTGTAGAGAATGATAACCGACTCTGCGTTTGCAATCAAGACATCTCTCTCTCTGTCTCTTTCCTGTCCTCTGTCTCTCCTCTTCATCCTGTCTTCCTCTCACTTTCTCCGTTCTGTCTCTCTCTTGTGTGCCACTGTCAACAAAAACGTTTCCTTGAGCCAAACAGGTGCAAAAGCCATAAGTGAATTTTACAGCCAACAGCAGTGAGGTAAAACAGCATTTGGACACTTAAGTCACATTTAGAAACATTTACAAAGTGTCATCTGCACTCAAATTCGAATGATCTTTCTGTATTTTTTT
>NW_015512276.1:4766-9112 GCF_001515645.1 Sinocyclocheilus grahami | reverse complement strand
GTGTTTTTTCAGGTACCAGTTTGCAAAATCCAGCTGCAATCCTGTGCAATTACGAAACAAGTGCTGTTCAGCTAAAAACAGTTATACAGCAGACAATAGTCTCATGCAGTTTAAGTCACTTCAATGTTGATTCAGTTCAGTTCAGTAATCTTGCTGTTTTCAAGTTAGTGCCTTTGGTTATTATTAAAGACTATATGATAAGGTATTATGAAAAAGCTTTATAATGGAATAAGTCATGTTAGGCCATGTGTTATAGTGATTTTATAGGCGAGGAGTGTTCTTAAAAGCAATGTGGGTTTTATAAAACATCTGGAATGTGATAAAAGGCACCAATGTTATATTTTATATTAATAATCAGAATTTATCCACAAAGTAATATAGTTCATTAGCCTAACAGTAGGTTGTTTATATAGCAAAATGGTGCATTAAAATAAAATGTGTGGTTAACATAGCATATGCATTTTATTACAACCTTGAACAAGCATCACATAAGTGTTTACCAAAAATTATTGTGTGTGTGTGTGTGTGTGTGTGTGTGTGTGTGTATTTGCTAAGGGGTGGGTGGTCTGTAATCAGTAATCAATTAAAACAAGTCTAGCATCAATTGTACCTGCTTCCATTCTGGTGTAATTGTCTTTGCTCAGCAACTTTAAATGAATGCTAATTACTCTGACACCGGAGCTCTGGCCCCGTGACTCTGATGTCACTCAGTCTCCATGAGTTCCTGACAGCATTTCTTCCAAATGTGCTTGTAATTGGCAACCCATTGTGAACTGACACACACAATTAAATCCCATTCTCATCATGCAGCCTTTACATTGGGTCAAGTTTAGAGACCATTATACAAATTGAGGGCAAACGTTTACTAAGCGTTTCATAGTCCTTGAGGGTCTTAATTATATTATTTCTGCAGTATAATTTTAATAATAAATGTAATAAATTTCTGCAGTCAAAATTTTTTTTTTTTTTTGGTGACGGCATGTTGGCTATTGATAATTAATGGGTGAATTTCACAAAACAAAAACCATGTCCAGGTCACTCCAAAATAAAAAAAGACAAAGAAATAATATTTATCATTAAAAATAAGCCATTTTTATCTTAATTATTATTATTATTATTATTATTATTATTTGCAATCTGTTTACCAATTAGATTTTTCAATAATAATTATCACAGGTAACCTGTAAATTCCCATTAAAGAAATATGTGGGTTTTTATTTTATTTTTATTTTTTTATTTCAGTTAGTATGAATTAAAGAAAGCACAAATACTACAATTTAAATAACAAATATTGCATTACTGTAATGGGAATTTAAACGAAATGTGTCATAAAAATGTAGGCTTAAAAATAGCTTTTTGTTACTTCATTTGATTTTGGGATGAGCTATTTAGCAGGACATGTGATAGATTTTGTCAGAATCAAAATATAACATTTAATAATTATTGAGATGGCCTGTTGATCATTTACAGTATGTGTGAATCTCACAAAAACATGTACAGGCCACTCTAAAATAAGAAATTATCTTTTGCATTTAAAAAACAGGCCTACTTTTTATAGGACTTCATTTTCCAATAAGAATTTTCAGTGACAATTAGGCACATGTAAATCTCATTACAGTAATATGCAAATGTTTATTTTTTTTATTCTTTATTTTTTATATATTCTTTATTTAAATCAGCATTAAATAAAGATAGCAACAGATACTACCATTTAAATAACAAATATAATATATAATTTCTGTTTTTGCATTACAGTAATGGGAATTTAAATGAAAACTGTGCCTAATTGACAGAAAATGCAAGCTTCAAAATTTATTTAAAAAAAAGTTACTGCATTTGATTTCGGGATGAAATCCGACCAGGATATGCTTTAGATTTTCATAGGATCACCTGTGTATCTTCTTAAAAATATTCAGAATAATCTATAAAAAACACAGAGCTTAACAGAACCTTTGTTTACATTCATGACGGTCATCTTGAAGTGCTGTGGTCAGATGGTGTTTGTGCAAACATGGGGTTGATGGGGAAGAGAGTGAACAGGCTTCCCAATGCTCTGCTTTCATCTTCATTTTCAGTTTTGACCCGGGCCAACGCCTCCCGATGTTTCCACACAGGTGGGCCGCTGTACACCCGCAAGTGCCATGTTTAAAAAGGGCTCCTGCCTGCTGTTCCCCTTCCTCTGCCACCTCCCTGGGTGTGAACCTCACCGTGTTGGCTGGCAAACAAAGCCCAACATGAGGCGTGCTTGAAATGAAAGAAGGCAAAGAAGATGAAAAGAGCAGAGAAGAGAGGAGCGCAGGGCTCTCCAAGAGATGTGCAGACTCTGTGCAGAGGGGTGAGACCGTCATGCTAAAGATAGTGGTGCTTTGACAGCTCCTAACATCTTGAGTTGAAGTGTGCCATGTGCTGAGTGTCTCTCAACATCTTCAGTCAGGTTTGCAGTCTTCCTCTCCGTTTCATGCTGAGTGAAAAAGTAAAATAGGAAATATGCAATTTCATCATTCATTTTAAAGCGACTGTAACCTCCTGTCTTTTGCACAAAGACCTGATGATACTCTTGCGAGTGTGATTTACTACCGGCTTCCAGAAGTCTGCGTCGAGGTGTCACAGGTTGCATATGAAAATACCAGAACTATTGTCAGTAACACATCTTCCTACACATTTACAAATGCATAAACTATTAACTGAGGGCATGTAAATTGAATATAGTACATAGCGTTTCCATCCAAATTTGTTTTCACACCGACGACCTGCCAAGAGGCTGTTAGTTTCTTAAGAAGGAAGGGCAAAGGATTAAAAATATTTCAAGAAACAACCAAAAGAAAAAACATGCATAACCGTAAATAAAAAATATAAAGGTGTGAAAAACAAGTCACGAAAACACAGACATTCATGCCAGTGTCATGCAAATGTGTTATGAAGTGTTATGAAACATGCATAGCTACAGGTCAGTAGAATGCATTTTGATGTTGTGCTTGATCTGTAAAGGTCAATGACATTTTCTTTGCATCTATTAATTTATTTAAAAATACAACAAAAATGCAATTCAACACATAAAAAATCTTTACTGTGTTAAGCATGTTTTTAGTATCTGAATACCTGAATGATTTTGAAAGCCATGTAACTGTCCTGATATCATATTAAATGCTCATTAAAAGAAAATTCTATTTCATAGATAAATTTAATATTTTATCAAAACTGTTTCAGAAATTATTAATATAAAAAGGTCAAATGGTACAAACAATAATGCAGAATAAAAAATAAAAAAACAGAGGACCCCTGTAGATCATCACGACTTTGTCAAGGTCAGTAAATCTCTTAAAATATCAGATAATTTTACATCTTTACGACAAGGCAACGTTAATAGTTTTGGTTGTAATGTCATGTGGTGCAACTCCTCAAAAAGAAAAATATGTTATTATTTTTAAATGATGGTTACACATGACGCCATTAAATTGCTTTTTAAATAATTATAAAAAAACTTTTAAAATAATCGTCTTTCCTCCTCCAACAGATACTGTGCTTCAAGCTCAGCTGCCATTTGACCCTCAAACAGCTCATGAGGGTCACGCATGAGAAGAGAGCAGCCGAGACAGAACACTGTCTCCACTTTAAACAGCCTCTCACTCACAGAAGACAACCCAGCGCTAATCCACGGTGAGACAGGGCGGGCACAGGGGAGATATGTGTGTGTGTGAATATTAAGTTACTATGACATAGATCTTTATGTTCTCAGAGCTGGTGTTTCAGTCAATGCTGGTAGTGGTGGAGAGGAGATGGAGGAGATATGTCTGGCGCCTCTGGGGAGAGACTGCAGACCATGCTGGGCGTTCTTATCTCTGGGTACTACAGTGGGGTTTTGTGCCGCGTGTCGGGGCAAGACCTTCGAGAGCGGAGTCCTAAGTACGAGTGAAAGGAGAATGCTCTGTGGAGAACGTTTTGGCTGGCGTCCCTGTGAATCTGCCTGCTAAATGACTCTTGTTATTGTTAGCTAAATAGCACAGAGGATACCAGGAGTGAATGTAACATAGGAAGGGCGTCCAAAACACAGAGCAGACCCAGGTGAACAGAGACAGAGCGTGTTTAATCAGTTCTTTAATGGAACTGTGACTTAAGAATGATAAACAAGCTGATGCAGTTTGTTAGAATCAAAATGATTAATGACAAATGAAGCATGATAGTTATTGTTGCTGGCTCTGAAGGTTATTGCAAATGCTCATATTAAGCTTAGTGATTTGAACAAACCTCTAAGCTTAAAGGGACAGATAATACACAGATACAAAAAAGATGATATTTTTAATAATGTGGGTAACCAAACAGTTGAGGTAGCCATTGACTTCCATAGT
>NW_015512276.1:0-1428 GCF_001515645.1 Sinocyclocheilus grahami | reverse complement strand
TATGGGACAGATGCAGCACGACAGATTGCCGGGGAATGCGAGGAACATTTTAGAAGCGGGAAGGGGAGCGAAAGAGAAGGAGAAAGACCATGGCCCCTCCAGCCCTAGAGAGAGCAGAAAACAGGACAAGGTTAATGTACTATGACAGACAGGAGCCAACAACTCTCTTTAATGTTGTCCCGTTAGGACGCCCCCGGTGCAAGCATCTTTCGTATCCTTTAGGAGCCTCTCTGCCAACAACTGGTGGGGGAGAGAGCTGTGGACCAGCTGCCAAACATGACATTTGCTGGCGAGGGCCACTGAACCCCAGCAGGTGACATCTGTGAAACACCCTTTGCAGCCTTTCATCCCCCGTGCCTGGCAGTGGAAGGGTACCTGCGCGAGGCCCCGGAGAGGGATAGATGAATGTGCTCCGTCTCTCTCCCCCAGCTGGGGCTCCGCATAGCCACAGGGCCGTGGTGGCCCACGCTCCCCGGCTTCCAGAGGCAACATCTGCACCCACTGTTGCCTTTGTCCCCATCAGCAACCGATAACTCGTACCGTCGTGGCCTTCCAGCGCAATTTAAACAGGGGCTGATCATTACAGGGATGAATAAATACTATCATCATGAGAGGTTATTGCTTCATATCAGCTGTTTGATCAAATATGTATAACCGAGTCGAGCGGCTATGAGACGAATATCTAGAGCTGCCCGATCGTGTGCTGCCACGGTGATTTGCAGAGAAAGTAGTTGGCAGCGGATCAGAAAAATGTCATTTAACAGCCGCTGACATTGACGAGGATGTTAAGAGCTAAATATCAAGGTACTTTGCAACTTCATGTCTTGTATGAAAAAAATAAGTAATGCCTTATATAATGCACATTTTTGAGTAATTGCAGCCACTTCCCATCATATTAAAGTCATGTTAAAGTCAAGTTACATTTATTTTTATAACGTTTTATACAATACTGATTGTTTCAAAGAAGTTTTACAGGAACGTAACACTGTTAATCTTTGTAAAATTCATCAATTTTGAAACTAATTCCTCTATTAAGCATTTTGGCAACTCAATGTACTGCTCAGTTTAATTCAGTGTTTTTTCAGGTACCAGTTTGCAAAATCCAGCTGCAATCCTGTGCAATTACGAAACAAGTGCTGTTCAGCTAAAAACAGTTATACAGCAGACAATAGTCTCATGCAGTTTAAGTCACTTCAATGTTGATTCAGTTCAGTTCAGTAATCTTGCTGTTTTCAAGTTAGTGCCTTTGGTTATTATTAAAGACTATATGATAAGGTATTGTGAAAAAGCTTTATAATGGAATAAGTCATGTTAGGCCATGTGTTATAGTGATTTTATAGGCGAGGAGTGTTCTTAAAAGCAATGTGGGTTTTATAAAACATTTGGAATGTGATAAAAGGCACCAATGTTATATTTTATATTAATAAT
>NW_015512275.1:0-9121 GCF_001515645.1 Sinocyclocheilus grahami | reverse complement strand
TAATTTTTCAATATTTCCTCTGTTTGACCACTGTAGTCGCCACATAGACCGCAATTTGACATCTTGTCAGAAATGTAATGAAAAATAATTCACTTCAATATCGTTTTATGACGTTTAATTAGTGAAACACAAGTATATTTCTCTAAAGGACTGTATTTTTACAGAAGGCTATGTCATGTCTTACTGCTTGTGATGAAGTTGTTCCTTTGAGGATTGATTCAACTTGTCATATGTAAAGCTCAAATAAAATGTTAAATAATGTGTTGTCAATGGTAATTTGTCAAGCAGCCATATTGTTTCTATGGTTACCCACTTACGTGAACTTAATGGCTATATGGAAAGCTGTATACAGAATGAGCTCTGACTAATCTGTCATCTAATTGGGCTTGCATGTATAAAAGATGACTGAATCAGTGTATGTGGAATCAATCAGATTATCTGACTAAGAAATATTCTGAACTGGTACTATCTTGTTTTGTTGATTATGCTCAGATGGAATTGGAAATGTGTTTATGTGCATACAAACACACAGAAACCTGACGGTCCAGTCTGCTTGTAAAAGATGGATGAAATCTGCTGTTGACCTTTGAGCTATCATGGTGAAAGTCAGTTTGGCTGAGCTTGGTGAGAAATTATTTTAGTTTTGTGTGTGACCTCTGTTGGCAGAACCTGCACAGTCTAATACAGATGTGCATCATGAATATTCATAACTTTAGTTAATGGCAAATTTTGTCTGCTGTAATGTAAAAAGCTGCACTATATTGAAATTAATTTAATGCTTTCTTCTATTTTCAGCAGTGATCAGACTCAATTCAAAGTTTTTTGTTCATGTTTGCATGTTTATACTTCAAGTCTAGCACTTGTACATTCAAAGTTTACTTGACATTGATGATATAATTTTAATATGTGCATACTGAAGTGTAATTTGTCTTTTTTTTATGGATTTTTTAAAATGTATACAGAACTAAATATTAAAACCTAAATTTATTGACGACATTAACACAATTTTGCTGCTGGAAATGCAAGTCTAGTTCTACATAATACAGGAATTATTACTTTGGATTAATTCATTTGCAGAAGTAAACCTACTGGGTCTGTTTTTATCTTTTAGAGGCCAAATCAGTATAAAATAGGGTTTGTTGTGTTTGTGGTTGTGGTGCTTTTGGCAGTGAAATTTGTGTGCACTCTCTCACCCTGTATGCCTTAAATATACAACTGGCAAAATATAAAATAATATAAATTAAATCCAATAAAACACAGGCTTTAGCCTCTCTCGATTTTGGCCCTGACTCTCTTCCCTGCTGCCCAGTTACACTAATTAAACAAATAGGAATATTCATAAGTACACAAATGGACAGCAGAAACACATCTACATCAACACCTAAATCAATAAACGACTTCCAACTGCTAGTAAATTATTACCATATTTAGTGAGATTTGGTGTACCAGTCGAATGAAATGCCAGCCCTCTAATTGCGCAGTTTCACTAATGATTTCTAATCCACAGCTTAACCAGTAATTTTTGCCTTCAGGAACAGATGTAGAGCTGAACGCAAATGTTATGTGCTATACATTTTGGTTCTGAGAAAAATGTGATGTGAATTTTGCCTTATGCTGTGGGTCTGCGATTGAACAAAAACGTGTCATTACTCTGCTAGCAAAGACACATCACAAGCTAATTAGTGTGCAGTTGTGTATGGATGTGTGTATGTCTGTGTTTGCAATCACTGATCCTGTACTTTCTTGAGGTAGTCAGCGCTGCTCCTGGAAATTAGGTTTGGTTTAATTTAATTTCCAGGTAATTCAGTTCAGTGAACTGAAGGACAATTTAGAGCATGTGCATTAGATAATGGTAGTAAAGTATAGTAGTCAGTAAAAGTAGTTCCTCTTCAGGAACTCGAGCTGCGTCGGAGAACGCTTCGGGAACGCCTTCTGTGACCACACTCTGACTCACATGTGAAATCAGTCGAATAGCTGAGCGAGACGTCATGGGCGGGTGACGTCATGACCAGGAAGCTATAAAAGCATGTGCGGCGGAGCCGGCGTCAGCTTTCTGTCATTCAGCGAAGCGCTCTGTGTGTGTCAGTCATATTTATTGTTGTCTGTCAATTGTGAATAAGTTCATAAGCTCCAGCTATGTCTAAGGCTCACGCTAAGACAAAGCATTCCAAGTGCGAGAGCAAGCCACGTTATAGGTTGTGTGTTCCTCCCTGCCCACGTTACATCACGGGTGGGGATACCCACAGCCTGTGCGTGGTTTGCTTGCTTCGCTCCCGGAGGGCTCTCTTCCAGGAGGGAGCCTTCGCCAGCGTTCCTCGCGGTGCTGGCCCCGCTTCCGTCGAGGCGGAGCAGAGCTGCGGCTGCATTCGTGGGGTATGCAATTGGATCTGGCAGAGGGAATGGAGATGGGCAAGTCCCTATCTCCTTCCTCACCCGCTAGATCAAGTGCCCGATCTCTGGGTTCAGAAGCCCGTTCTGCGGCTACTTCCTCCTGGGGTGAGGGCTCGACGCTCCACCTGTCTTTCTCCGAGGAGGTTGACAGAGGGCGTCGAAGAGGTTTCGCCCCCTCAATCGCCCCAGTATGAGGAGCTAGTGGAGGTGCTTACTCACGCCGTGGCCAAATTAAAGATCGCTTCGCCCGCCGAGAAGCAGGCTGAGCCGCAGTGAAGCAAGTTAGATGAACGCTTCCTGCACGCGACGCCACCACCTCCATGTCGGAGCCTGCCATTTTTCCCCGACCTTCACACTGAGGTGTCGAGGTCATGGGGCAGGCCTTTTTCGGGCCGTCTCTTCATCCCTGTCTCTGATTATTATGGGAATGTGGCGGGGTTGACTGAGCGTGGCTATAGGGTGATGCCCCAGGTTGAACAGATGCTAGCCAGCTATCTGTCCCCAGGCATGGCATCGTCCTTAAAGGCNGCCCTCCAAGCCGCTGTGTACACCATCAGCGCTGGTGGGCAAGGTGTACGCGGCAGCAGGTCAGGCCAGTGCGTGTCTGCATGCAATACATTGTTAATTAAATTGTAATAATAGTTTTTTTTTATCAAATAAATGCAGCCTTGGTGAGGAAAAGAGACTAAAAAACAAGCTGTATTGAGCACTCTGTGCTGCCTCGCTTAGTATGCAGCTTTTCTTTGATTATTTCTAAAGTTTTTACTTTTCCCTCACCAGGTCTGATTCCCCTCTTCTGACACGCTTTCTCTTTCTAAATCTCTCTGACTGATCTCTAAAAATGCTGGACCTGATAAAACATGTACTCATTACTTTAAAGGAAGTGTCTGATACACACTGTATTGACAGTGCTTTTATCTGCCAGAATCTCCGTCTTTTCATTGATGTTGAGATGAAGTAAATTGTTTCAAAAGCCTTTCCATACAGTCAGCCCAGGGCTGCAGTTTTAAAATACAATTTACCTGCTTGGAGATCAGCCCCCGTTACTACACTAGAAAAATCCATGCCTAACGGTCCTAAATGTTCTTATAAAGCATGTCGTATTCATGAGAACAGGCTGCACAGCCTCCAATTCTGAATAGTCTCATTAACATGATTTACATGAACTACTAATCTATCCACAATCCATGTTGGAGCCATTCATGTTGTTCTGGTGTTGAATTATTGTATTGTTGGCACAAATTGATGTTCTTTAATAATTTTAATTTTTAATATAAGTAAATGTTAATGTACAGTTTCTTTCAATGGAGAAGTTTGACTCATTTGGGCACAACTTTTTGTTAATGGCAATGTGTGTTTGGACTGTAGCACATCTTTCACCACAGAATGCACTTTGTACACATTTTGGAATAAAATAAACCCAAGTGGAAAGATTTCTTGACATATGTAGAATAATTAGTCAATTGCATTGTGATGAAACTGAAGTTGAGGACAAGTCATTAAAACCCTTTTTCTTTTTTTGAGGTCAGACTTAAAGAGATAGTTCACCTAAAAATGAAAATTCAGTCATTACAGTATTTACTCACCTTGGAGTTGTTCTAATGCATAATGCCTTTCTTTTTCGGACCACAAAAGGAGATATTTAAAAAAGAATGTCCTTCTCATGTTCAAACATATAATGGCAGTGAACAGAGACCAAAACGGTATCGACATACTCCCATCTTACTCTTGCTGTATATTTCATGTGAATGCACACAATGAAAAACAAACTGAAATTTAATGTATTATTTAGCGAAATCCTGACCTGGCCGTTTGCAGATACGTGAGAGTAGTGGTTCACTCTGGCTTGGCCAGGAAAACACAAGTGCACACATGTTCAGGATTTTTGCTAAATAATAAATTAAATGTCAGTTTGTTTTGGAAGAACCATCCCTTTAAGTCTTCTGTCTTTGTGAAAGATTATATGGTGTTTACGCAAATCACAAAGTTGGCTAGGTATTATGTAAAATGTCCAAAAAGGACATTAGAAATCCATCAGTACCATCACTCCAGCTTCCCACTGACTCAACTGGTCGAAAACAATCAGATTCATATTGACCCCACGCCAGCTCAACATCACTGTGTGGCCTGATGAGACCGCCAAGAGCATACTAGCTGAACCAGAGACTAATTAAGCTGAATCTAAAGCTTAACCTTCCAAAATGCTTCAGGATGAAAAAAAAGAAGAAAAACACAATTATGTGAGATGAAGCAAAAACATTTGTATTAGAAAAAAAAAGAAGAAAAACAATTATGAGGTAAAGCAAAAGCATTTGTATAAGAAAAAAAAGTGTGGGAAAATCACACAAAACATCAATAATTGCACAAACAGATTAGAAACTGGACTCAATCTGTTTGTTTGTGTGTGTATCTGTGTGCATGTTTATGTTGTTTATGAGGACACACATTTGTATAATAACATGGGTATGACATAGGTATTACAACGAGAAGGTGATTTATGAGGACATGTTCAGTGTCCCCGTAATTCAAAAGACTTATGAATAATTCAGAATTAGTTTTTTTGAAAATCTAAAATTGCAGAAAGTTTCCTGTGAGGGGTAGGTTTAGGGGTAGGGTTGGTGTAGGGCAATAGAATATACGGTTTGTACAGTATAAAAACCATTACGCCTATGGAGAGTCCCCATAAACCATAAAAACAAACCTGTGTGTGTGTGTGTATAAAATAGTGAGTGTAAAACTTTGTGTTAAACTGACAAAGAACATCTGTGCCTGAACATACAGTTTGAAGTGATATTCATCTAGACATTGGCTGCATGTAGTAGACAAAATATCAGCAGAAAAATAGTTTAGTAGTGGTTTCTGGGTAGGCTGTCATACAGTAACCACAGAACACAAAACCTCCTAATGTAAGAGCTGCACTGTGTTTAGCACTGATATGGGATCAGTGGGAAGGTAACACTAACCCCTTCAAGTCATTATAGAGAAACCACGGGTGCTGGTTGTTTGATATAAATCCAATATAATCCACTTTTGATAGATCAGTGAAGATATATGTGTCTGTTTTAAAAGATCTTAAACTCCAATGTGGTTAAAGGACCCAAAAATGGTCAATCTATGCCTGTATGTTGTTATTTGAAGAATCTGCACATTTATCGTTTTCACATTTAACAGCAGTGACTAGGACAACATATATTAATATCAAAGTCTAAATGGCTTGTGCTGTATATTTCAGGATTTCTGAAGCAATACAACAGCTTTAGGGGAAGAACAGAACAACATTTTAGTCCATATTAACTGACAATCTACAACTGTGCTGAAGCTTTCAAATATGGGTCAGGTTTGAAGTTTGCTTACAGTTAAGAAACAATTACATTTGATGTTATGGACATACATATTCACCATATTTTATTTGAGCAGTTTTGAGTGTTATCATTGTTTATCTTTCTTGGCTAAAAAAAAAAACTCTTTAAACTACAGGACGCTAAATCGAACCACATATCTGAATGACCGGGTGCTGCTTCCTCAAGAAAGTTTATCATTCTCACATGTTTTAAGCCTTGCCAGTTTAAACAGTAAAGTGTTTTGAGCCATTCAAGCAATGTGATATGCTCTTTCGTGTCTTCATGAGCAAATGCACACAAAATTATGTCAGAATGGCTGATGAGTTTTGATGAGTATCCACGTAAACACTTATTGTTTCTGACCCGCTCTTTGCCCCAAACCAGCAAGTTCACAACTTCTTCCACCCATTTCAGTATTACTGCTCGGCCCCCTCTCGTAACCCCCCCTTAAATGCATAAGCAGTTGCACTTATTATGGGCTCAACAGTCCTTTCAAGTTCGTCTTCCTCCATTTTAAAACAACCCTGTGTTAAAAAAACGAAAGAAATGCTTATATTACTTCACTGGCCAATGGAGCGACATGCTGTGGTATTGCAAGATGGCAGCTCCCTTGCTCCAAAAGCTACAACAAAATTCATATTTTTTGTTACTGTCCAATGTTTTATAGTTTTTGTAACATATAATTCATACTATAGAGCCAGCAGCACAATAAGGAACAAAGTCATCAGAGCTGGAGATTGAACCGCCAAGAGCAAAGTGCCAGCGCTTTTAACTTGGAGTTCGCAAAACAAAACCGAAAAATGTCCTGAGGCGCTCTCTCTTCATTCCTTTTCCTTTCTCTCTACCACGCTCTCTTTTTTCTCTCTCCTCATCACACACACATTAGTTGTACTGTATGGAGAAACTGCTGAGGTGTACTGGTAAGTATATGAGGGTACCGTTACGGAGCGTCTGGTGCTTTGACACACCACAGGAGAACAGCATATTTACTTTTAAATTGAGTTCAAAGGGATCAAGACAGAGCCGCCAGGGCTTTGTCCTGAGGCTGGAAAGAATTGCTTTGATGGGTTCTAGGGAATGACGATATGTCCTCAAATTTATGTGCAGGCTTGTGTGTGGTGGCAAACACACCGGTTAGAGCAGGTTGATGTATATCTGATGTACGTGTCAGTGTGCGATGCGCGTTTAGCAACAGGCTTGGCTGAATTCTTTTCTCTTTGTCATGAATGCTTCTCAGGGAAACAAATTTCTTCAGAGACTCATTAGGAAAGGAGTGACCCATTGCATTTTTATTTTAATCCTTGGGAGAGCAACCACGGTCATTTCTCATTTGCCACAGTGGGTGGAAACGTTTCACAGCTGAGACATTTGGAATGTGTTTTACTACCCTCAGAACAGCTTTGGGTTTAAAGAGACTCACTTGCTGGAACAGTAGCAGTGGTCAGAGGAGGAATAATACTCATTAATCAGTACAGTGTAACAACTGTGTTTACATGTCAGGGATTATAACTTCAAGCAGATGGATGGCACTTAATAAGTTTAATTACATTTTATGTCCTATGTATGTATGTATTTATTTATTTAAATGCAATGATTCTGTCATCATTAACTCATTCTGATGCTGTTACAAATTCATATGATTTTTTTTTCTCTGTGGAAAAGCAAAGGAGATGTTTATCAGAATGTTCAATCTGCTTTTTTTCCATAAAGTGATATTGCATTCTGTCCCTTGTCCCCATCCACTTTCCCTGTATGGACAAAACAGCTTTGAGATTCTGCCTGTAATATCTACTTTTGTGTTCCTCACAAGAAGGGATTGGTAGAGGTTTAGACAGAAAGTAATGAGAGTAAATAATGAAAACCTTTTCATTTATAGCTGAACTACTACTTTAAAGGAAGAATAAAAATAAAATAAATCAAGGTTATGACGCGGCACTGTGGTGAAGAAATGAAGAAATGCTGCTGTTCAGATGGCAGATGTTCAGTTCATCTAATATGGATTGACAGTCTGTTGTGGCTGAGGAATTGTCATGCTATTGGAAGTTGAATAATAGTGGATTATTTGTAAAATCAATAAGTTTGTTTGGACCCCCCCCCCCCCATACATTTTTTTATAAATAAATAAGTAAATACAATAAAAAAAACAAAAAACATTCTCCATTCTTAACGCTATGTACAGAATAATATACAAGCTTACTAAAGTATACACTGTATACTGTATACATCCTGTTTTGTGAGTGAAACAACAGGCAGTATTTGACAATAAGCATTTTAAATGGTAGTGTGCTACATTATCACATGACCACCTGACAAAGTTTTTCACATGTTCTCATCACATGAGCGTGCATGTTTAATTCAGCAAGCAGAGTCCAGTTAGCATATTGGACATAAAAAGGCTGTTCTGCATTTTTTTATCAGATTTTTATGTAAATTTATTGTAACAATTGCGAGCCTCATTAAATAATGAGTCAAGAAAGAGATGCTAGTTGATAGATGGATAATGTAGATTTTGGAAAGGATTTCTTTAAAAACATTTCTGTAGCCACTGAAGGGTGGCATGCCAAAGCAGTTTTATTCATTGTGTGACAGATCATAATCTAATATCCCTTATGTGACTCCATGTGTAATAACTGACCTGCCTTTGCAATTTATTTAGTTGACGTATTCTTCCCAATCTATAAAACAGATACAGAATAATACAGCACTTGCATTGGAAATGAGTGGGAATGTTAATAACTTAATCAATTAAGCGTATCGACCATTGATGAATCAATTTCAGCACAAATGCATTCAGTAATTATCCGGCAGTGGTCCAAAATACTGTCAGTATGGTTATCTGAAGATAAAGCGTGCACTGGAGCTCATACTGTATAACGCGAGGGAACCATGGTTACATATGTAACCTAGAGACGTTCCGCTTCAGGAACTCGAGCTGTGTCGAGATTCGCTTTGGGAATGAGAATACCCACTGTGCCATACTACCAAGTCCCTGCCTGTGTGTGTATCTTATGAGCACTTCACGAAGAGAGAACTTGGGAACCTGGGGTAGATGCCAGGTCTAGGTTGTAAAAGCGGACAAAAGTGTGCGGAGAGGACCAGCCCGCCGCAGCACAAATGTCCTGCAAGGCCACACCCAAGTTGAAAGCCTTGGAGGCCACCATACTCCTGGTCGAGTGCGCTCTGACCCCCATAGGCGACGGGAGGCCAGAGGACTCGTAAGCTAGTGAGATAGCCTCGACCACCCACCTACTCATAGTCTGCTTGGTCGCCAGAGATCCCTTCCTTGGCAGACCAAAACAAACAAACAAAAGCTGATCTGCCTTACACCACGGGGCAGCTCTGTTTGCGTAAGTGTCCAGTGCTCGAACTGGACAGAGCAGATTAAGCCT
>NW_015512274.1:8385-9123 GCF_001515645.1 Sinocyclocheilus grahami | reverse complement strand
TCACATGATCCTTCAGAAATCATTCTAATATGCTGATTTTCTGCAACAAAAAAAATCTTATTATTATCAATATTGAAAAAAGTTGTGGTGCTTAATATTTATGTAAAGACCATAATAATGTTTTTAAATGATTTTATTAATAGGAAGTGTAAAAGAACAGCATTTATTTGTAATAGAAATATTTTGTAACATTATAAATGTATTTATTGTAAAAAAAAATTTATATATATATATATATAACGAAAAACTTACTAACCCCAAACTGAACTGTGGTAAATATGAGTATATAAAGTGTGACATTTAAGAGAGGATATAATACTGAGAGGAAATGATACTGTCTCTTATGTGTGATGAGAACAGTGTGTATATGTGTGAGAGGGAGGGAGTGGTGCTGCTGAGACTGCAGTTTATGGTGCTTTATCTTAATGTCATATTATGGGTCAGACAAACAGCGTTATGCTCTGAAAACAGTCACGGGCTGCTGATGACAGCCTCCAGCAGACACTTTTAAAACCCTTCATCGACTGAGAGCTATTTTACCTCTTGCGGATCATTGACCTAAAGCCATTAGTGATGTAGTTATGCTCGCTGTTCTGTTATTATACAAACTTGGCTTAGGGTTGGTTTAAGATACATTATGTCTACACCGGATGCAAGGAGCGTCGCTATCTATATATCTATCTCTCTCTCTATCCATCTGTCCATTTTCCCTAAATGATTCAAAAATCAGTGTAGTCT
>NW_015512274.1:5837-7530 GCF_001515645.1 Sinocyclocheilus grahami | reverse complement strand
ATAACATCAGTTTTTAATATAATGACCACTAAACTGTTTAACTTACTAGTTATGCATCACCATCTCTCTCTTTTTCTTTCTCTCTAGTGGGATGTTCTTTGATGGGAACCACACATACATGATCGAACCAGGAGGAGAGAATACTACAAGTGTAAGTATAGTGGATCACTGCATTAAATAAAGCAAATATCGCCTATATCAGTATTGTAAGATTTATGTCTGTCATCATGTTGTTTATTAGCTTTAAAGCAAAAACAATTAGGCTATTGTATTACCACAGTTTCGATAGCATAATTGCTGCATCTTTACTTTGGTTTTAAGGTGTCTTGTAGATGAAACTGTATACTTGATAGTGAATGTTTGAGGCAAGGAAACAACTCAGAGCAGTTTAACAGGGTTTTTCCTGTGCAGACAGGTCATATGTTGACTGATAAGCCCATCACACAGTCGATAGAGACATCTGACTCTGCAAATGCACAGCTATTATCTGCTACTGGCAGAGAACGAGGAGGGTGTATCCGTGAAAGACGAGCTAAAGCTGTGTCACTGAGACTCTGAGGTTTTACAGAGGAAAATATAATTTCTCAGTCGCAGAACGATGATCTGATTCATTAAGTGATTCACAGAGGAACATGCTAATGAAGAGATTTGTGCCATTTAGAGCAAAGGCTGAGATGTTGAAGTTATTTCATTAATGGGACAGTGAAACCTGTTCAGTGACACAAAAGGGAGTTTATGATCCATTCACAGTTTGCCTTTTTTCTCTCAGCTTTGTTTTATCTGTCCAGTCACACTTATTATAAATCCAGAGTATTTATGCTATCAGAAATGGCTTTAATGTAATGATATAATGAATGAAATTAAGCGTAATACACACAAATGTATCTTCATAAATGTAAATGTACAGTATATTAAATGTTCATATTTGTAATTATGCTGAGATTTTATAAGCACACTTATACATTTTATATAAAAATGTGGGAATATATATATACACTGTATATATACTATGTGTGTGTGTGTGTGTGTGTATATATGCTTCTTTTGGTAATGTGTGGAATGCTCGTTTTCTTCTCCCTTTTGTTGTGCAATGCTTCGTCAGCTTGTCTTATGAGCATCACATGCACCCTGAGAAATGACTCGGTTTCTTTATCGTCTTTATGCTGATGGTTTTGTCATGTTTCATATCAACCCCATGACCTTGTGTGTTGGGGATCTCAGCAACAGGGCAGTCCTCTGATCTAATTCATTCAGACACAGTCACAAACCAGAGGGACAGTATCGTCCTGTTCACCATATGGCACATGCATCTGTCATCCGCCTCGCACTGCAGCGGGGGACATGAAAACGTGTCCCTCTTTGGCCTCTGTAGCGTCTCTCACTGCTGGATGCTGTACAAAGCTCACAGTACATGCAGGGTCTCTGCCTCTCAACCTACCTGAAGTCATAATGAAATCAAAGTGGATCATCTTTACTTGCTTAATTCAAGATCCTGAATTTTTGCACACAATTTATCAGTATCCACGAAGTCGGAAGTCTGAAAAAACAACAACAACAACGTCAAACAAATGACTATTCTTTTTGACTGATGTCAGCTTTGCTGGAAATAATTTTAACACTTTGCAAAATAGCTAAGAATATAGTTACTATTACAGACAGTGTAGGTTTTATAAAACATTGCACTGTAAAAAAT
>NW_015512274.1:4060-5340 GCF_001515645.1 Sinocyclocheilus grahami | reverse complement strand
TTAAAATGATTTCTGAAGGATCATGTGACACTGAATACTGGAGTATTCAATGGATGCTGAAAATTCTGCTTTGCCCACATAGGAATAAATTACATTTTGAAATATATTTTAAAAATTAAGTTATTTTAAATTGTAATAATAATTCACTATATTACTATTTTACTATTATTCAAATTTTGAATCAGTTGCCAGTCCTAGTTTGATCAGGAAATGAACATTTTGTACTACAGTCAACATCTTCTGCATTTTAATGTATGTGAATGCGTGTGTGTTTGGAGAGACATCTCTTACTTCTCTCTCCATGTCTCTCATTCCCTCTATCTTTCGCTCAGTGGACAGTCGGGTGGGCTGATAGTGTTGGGGGTGAGTGACCATCTCTGGAAAATGCGGCAGGCACCCCACCCCCTCAACATCCTTAACACACTTTCCAAAAAAATGAAAGTGTGCCATCCCCCAACCTGCTTTCTATTCATGAGTCCCCAAGAGAACACACACACACCCTCCTCTGCTCCAATACAGAAAACCCCATCTTATTTTAAGCCAATTCATCTGAGAGGCCATCTGCGTTATACGGCTAATCCTTCACAAAGTGCCGCCTCTCATACGTGAGTATATGGGGGTGTAGTGGAACAGCCTCCATAGAAACGAGATCCGTGTCTCCCTCGTCTTTCTTATCTAGCACACTGATATTCCCCCCTGGCAGCGAGTGCAAGCATGCAGGATTGTGCTCGCAGGATGTGTAGTGTTCCTGTAGCTCAGCTGGTAGAGCATGGTGCTAGCAATGGCAAGGTCATTTCCCAGGGAAACACATGTCTAATAATACACATCTCAAATTCACTGTAAGTCGCGGTGGATAGAAGTGTCTGCCAGATGCAGTGATGTAATTGTTGAATATTGGAGTTGTCTGATATTTCAGGTCAGCTTTTGTTAAACATCTTGGGACTGACTGGCTCTGTTCCAAAACCTAGTGAGCTGCCATCCAAAATAAAATGGAACCTCCCGAGTGGCTGATTTGAAACGCTCTTCGTAGCCTCTCTGTGTATCATATGAAAAGCACTCGATAGACATGGCTCTCATTCGATTTGAGTATATTTGCTTGATGTTAGTGTTTTTAAGCTTTCGACATTGTACTCTACTAAGCTTAAAATACATAGAGCTAAACAAATATTGGGTAAAATATTAATAAAATATTGGTTACCTAAATAGTAAAACTATAGATAAAAAAATTCTATTGATTCATTCAAGAGTATAATCGAGCGCTAACAATGTTCAATATAATA
>NW_015512274.1:2813-3285 GCF_001515645.1 Sinocyclocheilus grahami | reverse complement strand
TTTTCTGTCATTTTAGCAATGAATTAAGTGACTATGTAACAGTAAACAAACAGACAACTAGAGCATGTAATATTCAAATGCTCTTGAGTTACACGGCAATGACTTATCTGGTGTGACACCTTTAAAACGCAATACATCTACACTAAAAGAATACAGTGGAATGCAGTGTAATGATTCATTAATGGTTTGTTGCTCAAGTAAGCCTCATTACAAAGCATAAATCAATAAGTGGAAGTACAGTCTTGATAAGAGTAGTTCAACTGCTCAAAGGCATCAGGCAGAGACAAGTAACAAGAGTCAAACTACAAGGTTTTCTAAAACCTGCAAACCATTCAACGTATAAAAAGTTTTTAAACTGACATTAAAACAGAAATTAAAATAGACAAATTTCTTTCCATTGCAAAAATAATAATAATAAACATACGGTAAAAATTAATTCTCCTTCACATAACAACAAAGTAAAAAAAAAAAA
>NW_015512274.1:0-1314 GCF_001515645.1 Sinocyclocheilus grahami | reverse complement strand
CTACACATACTCTAGCACGCGTGATGTTTGTTTTCAGCATCTGCCGTCTCACTATATAGGACACTACATATGAACTTCATCTTCAGAGCTGCTCTGAGAGTCACGTAACAAGTGTTTTACCATTTCACTCGAAAAAAATAATGCCACATACACACAGAAACTCAAAGGTTTGAACTACAACCTGTCTGGTTTGAAACTTGAGGAAATTATGACAGAAATATATTACTATTGTACAGTAGAATGTACTTAGTAACAATAATATTAGTTTTTCAAAACTCTGCACTGTTTGCCAAAACAAAAAGAAAGGAATTGTTCACATTTCATTTGATTTAATTTTTAAAGATTCATTAAATTTTAAACTGTTAAATCTTTACCACTGATTCCTAATTTCATCCATTTTCAGAAGGCCAATATGCCTTTGGGCAGGCATTATGCAAATGTTTCAAACTGTGATGTAGATGTTTGCGGAAGCAATATCTGGACTTTAATCAATGCGTTTTAGGCAGGTCTGGAACAGTGTTCTCTGATAGCTAGAATAAAGCCCTTTGTGGGAGACTTTGAGCTTTGTAACTTTGCAGATTTTATACATAAACAGATACATTACACAATAAACAAAAAAGAAAACATTAAAAAGCATCATATGGACTCACAATTAAAAACACAATTAAAATGGAAAACATGGAATTTGGGAGGAAAAGATATTTGGGAAAAAGAATACAGCTTTCATAGGGCCTTATAAACTGAGAAATAAGGTCAAGGAACCCAACATGAGCACCTACCAGCAGGTAAACAGAACTGCAGCAGTCTGAGGTCCAGCTGGTCTACTTTTGCGTACCAGTCTGAATCAAAGTAATAGCAACCCGAAGAACCATCACGCAGCACACACTTGGTCCACAGGCCGTCGTACACAGTCACGTTTTTGGCATTGCGGTTGAAGGTGAGCAGGCGGGTGGTTCTCCACTGGGGAATAAGCGTGGCGACGGTCAGACCGGCCACCGACAGCATCGCAATGATGAAGGCGAAAGCATTGGTGGCGTGAATGTCACGACAAGACATAGCTGGAGGCAAGAAAAACTGGAACCTTGTGGGGAAAGGGACACAAAATTACATTTTTAGACAAGGAGTAAAATGTGACCCTGGGCCACAAAACCAATCATAAGGGTCAATTTTTCAAAATTTAGATTTATACATCATCTGAAAATTTAATAAATACGCTTTCCATTGAGTTATGGTTTGTTAGGATAGGACAATATTTGGCCGAGATACACGTATTTGAATATCTGGAATCTGAGGGTGCAAAAAAAAAATCTAAAT
>NW_015512273.1:5843-9125 GCF_001515645.1 Sinocyclocheilus grahami | reverse complement strand
ACAGTCAGTGTTTTCAAGAATTTCTCTGTCCAATTCAAAGAAAATATCCAATTTAAAACAATGAACTGAAATTCAGTATAATTTTCAGTATAAAAGGTATATTTGGTTGAATAGGGATTACAATCTACACATAATCACTTATATATTAACTTGTATACACTTATATACACACCACTTGTCCTCTGTAAAGTCGTGGGCCTTAGAAAACCTCAACAGAGAGAGAGTACTGTAATATCCACCTCCGTCACTGTTTTTTTTTTTACTTACGCAGCGCTCCATATAAGGAAAAGAAGGAGGAGAAGAAATTGCGCACAAACCTAATTGGTTCTCGCCTCAATCGCCTATTTAAATATGCAAAAGTAAACGAGCTATGTGAGAGCTAGGCAGTGTTCAGACGGCGCGCTACACTTTGAAGACATCCAGTTTAAATAACGTAAATACTAAACGTAAATTTATAAAAAATAAAGGTGTGTGTGTGTCTATATATAGGCAGCTCACTTGAGTCGTCGGTAATAGGCCTAATCAAGCTGTAAACTCACAGTTGCGCATACGAAGATGATTTTTCTGAGGATATTCTTGGCTATATACTTTATAACGTTACCTCTGTTAATTTTTGTAACATTTTACAATGGAAACTGCACTATGTGTGGAGGAAGGCAATGTCGCAGATTCTGAGTTGAGGAGCCTGACTCAACCAACAGTTCAGCTGTGACTGACTCAGGAGCAGCAAACACTACAATGAGTTCTGACCGTCTTGGGACTCCGTTAACCCTTGTGGCCCCTATGAACAAGCACAACTTTACTGCTCTGCCCCAGTGGAAATTTGATGATATATATCGGTTGGATCCACAGTTTAAACGGAGTGTAAGTATGGTGGATAACAACAACTAGAGAAAAGTTTGTGAACATCCTGCTAATGTGGCTGACGTAACTGATGCAACCCTGCTGAAAAAGAAACACATCTTAAACCAGACTAATTATGGTTTGCTGGTCTTCCAGACTTCCAGATCTGTTAACTGGTTTTACAGGTTTTTTTGGCACTTTTCTCTCTTGGTCATTTCTTCATTGATTAATTTTGGACTAGCACTGGATGACAATCACAACATACATAATTTGTTTTTGTTCTGTAAGAATGGATACAATAAATAATAGATAAAAGCAAACGTGACCACCTTCTTTTTTAGATAAACATAAAGCCCTACTGCATCATGTTTGATACAATTTGAAGGCCTCTAAATGATCAAAAATTTGCTGAAAAACACAATCTACTACATGCCTTCTGTCTTCTGACTGGTAGTTCATATCTTTTGCAAGTAAAAGGCCTTTTAGTGTAATTATAAAAATGTCCATCTTCAGGTAGTGGTACATGTCTTTTTGCTGCCAAATCTTGAATGATTTTTACAAAGAAAATGTAAAAATAACTTTTCCATTGTTATTAATATCTTAAAAAGAACTTTTACTGGACTGAGGCAACTTAGGTTTACTTGATTTCTCCATACATCATTTTTTCCCCCTAGAAAATGATACAACCCCATTTTCAAAAAAGTTAGGACATTTTGTAAATTGTAATTAAAACAAGAATCTCTGATTTGTTCATTCTCTTTCATGTTCTTTCTCTTTTGTTAATTCTTATTTAAATGACAAAACTACAAAGAAAATATTTACAGTATTTCACTGATCAACTTAATTGTATTAAATTGTAAATAGAAATAAATGTTGATTTTGATGGCTGCAACACACTCCAAAAAATAAATTGGGACAGAGGCTAAATAAAAGTTTATAGAGTATCCAAGTTTAAATTTTTTTTTAGACATTGCTCAATAACCAGGTGAATTTGTGATAGGTGAGGGTATCTTGATAAAAAGTAACAACTGTACCAAACAGCAGATTTTTGCTCCGTTTGGGCTCTGAATAAAATTGAGGGTTTTCCCTCAAGCATGAGCTCCATATTCTCGCTATATCATTCTACATGAGCCATAGAAGCCTGATAATATGATACAAAGCGTAAAACATATGAAACATTTCAGACCATTTTTCATTTGTCAGGCTTTACAGAGTTTAAGGCATTTCCAATATGTTTTTCAGGAATGCATGGTGTCCTTGTGAAATTCCTCTAATCCTGTGTATAAGGAGAAATTTATTCCAAACATTCAGCTGTTTTTACAAAGTGATCATGTCAACATGAGTGAGTGGAACCGGCTTTATCACTTAAACAACCCCTTTGGCTATATGGGATTCAATTACACAGGTTTGTTTAATCAGAAAGCATAAATGTGATAATGTAGATGGTTTATTAAGACATGGTTCTAGAATAATGCACTATTTTCTCATTTTTATAGCCATAAAAGCAGCTGTTGACACCATCCCTAAACTTGCATCTACCCAGTTACTACAAGTACCCACAAGAGCGAAGGATGGCTGTATTCCCTGTGCTGTTGTTGGGACTTGTGGCATTCTCAATGGCTCCAGGCTAGGAAAGGAGATTGACTCTTCTGATTATGTATTCAGGTAAATTGAAAAGTTTGTTTAGCATATTAGATCAGTCACAGTTATTATGTGTAAATCAGAATATCTTGTCAAAGCTTTAACCTCTTAAAGGGATAGTGAGCAAAACAAAAGACTGGTCATGAATTAGAAGTACAAAGTGAGGATTTGTAAAGAAAAATGTCGGAGGATTTCGATATAAGCCAAGAGGAGACTTTGCTATTGTAGTAAAGGTTCAAGAGTGTGGAAGGAAGAAGGCAGGGTCGGCTTGCTGGGACGCGAGCTTTATTTAAATTTCTCTTGCACCACCCACAATACGGCGCTCATTCAGTGCTGTCAGACTCGCAGTCAATAACTCATAACAAACATAACACAACTTGCTTCCGTGTATCTACACCCGTCTCCCCGGGTGGCTCGCGTTCCCAGTCAGTCTCTCTCTTTCATCATGTTCCAGGTGGCCCCTTTTATCCACACCAATTACTGAAACAAGACACAGGTGTTTATTATTTGCGCTTGACCTACTTACGCATCGCTCGTCTCCTGCCTCTCTCTCTCGATGCAGACCTCGCTGAACCACGGCCCCCCTCGCCACAGTTGACATGCTTTAATGTTCAAAAAACACATTATTTTTCAAATACTGTACATTATTGTAGGTCCTCTATGCCCCGCCTCTCTCAAACACATCGTTTTCAACAAAGCCCCCTCCTTTGACAAGCACAGTCTGCTCTGATTGGCCAGCTGACCCAGTGCATTGTGATTGGCCGAACACCACAAGCATGCGTCGGAAATGTAACGCCC
>NW_015512273.1:0-1123 GCF_001515645.1 Sinocyclocheilus grahami | reverse complement strand
GCGATTATGGTAAGGGGCGTTACATTTCCGAAGAGTGCTTGCGGTGTTCGGCCAATCACAATGCACTGGGTCAGCTGGCCAATCAGAGCAGACTGCGCTTGTCGGAAGGAGGGACTTTGTAGAAAACTAAGCGTTTGAGAGAGGTGGGGCATAGAGGACCTACAATAATGTACAGTATTTGAAAAAGAATGTGTTTTTTGAACATTAAAGCATGTCAACATGCCGCACCAGTTGCACCCCCCTAAGGATGGCCCTGATACAGCCCACCTGATCATTCCATACGGCCTGCAGGCCAAGAAACTGAAATCTAATGCAGTTGCCAAATTAACCACACAGAGTTGCAGTTACCAAACGAAAAGCTCCACATTGTCACACTGTGCTATGCCATGTAGGCCTACTGTTTTTCTTTCTTTCCTTTTTTTTTGTGTTCGCACACCGGCAGCTCACAAAGTTTTCACATAGGGTCTTTATCTTTTTTTTATTTAAATAAGTTGCAGTTTTCTTACCGGCTCATGATGATTCTGAAAGAAATGTGCCAGGATCCTACTGTTAGGGATGTACTAGTAGGGATGAAACCAGTGGCGCCTGCAGGTGAATGACTGTAAGCACTGTGCGTACCATGAGCGCTCGGACTGACCTGAGATTTGCCCCGCAAACATTTCAGCAGTTATTATAGGCCTGTGTGTCCCTTTCTGTCGACTGAACCAGCCATGCCATTAATTATGAATTTATCAGTGTTTTGCATGCCAAAGTCAATTTCTGCATATAAATATTATGCCAAATAGAAGCAGAAAATTGTGCTATACACATTCATGAGATCATGTTCGCCTACAACAATTAATTTGTAGGTTATTTTACAAATGGAAATGCAACAAATTCATGACAATGTTTTACATTCAAGCTACCCGTAAAATTTATAGTGAAAAGTACTTTAAAAGCATCTGGAATGCAATAAGGTACATTTTTAAAGATGTTTTTAAAGTATTTGCTTCATGGATAAAAAAAAAAAAAAAAGGCTAATAAATAATTAAGACAAAATTGCATTGCAGCAAATCCTTTAAAAAGCTATACAATTATTGGACAAAGTTTTACATATATGCCATTATAATTTGTGTTTTATTTT
>NW_015512272.1:6965-9136 GCF_001515645.1 Sinocyclocheilus grahami | reverse complement strand
GACTTGAGTGTCCAAATGCATTTTTTCACACCGCTGTATGTCCCGGCGAGAAAATACTGCATCTTACTTTCGATGTTCCTTTTTTACACTTTACAGAAATGTATATAAACCAAATATATCAATACTTTATTATGCTCTTGCTTACCCTGCTGTCCCCCACCTCTGCTGTACAGTTTGTGACTGTAAATCATTTTGTGTGATTCTCCTTTAAAGTTTAGTCTCTTGCAAACAGAGCGGTGATATTTCTTTGTTTGTTGGTTTTTTCTTTTTCGTGAGGAGAAGATTTTTTTTATTTGTATTTTATGAAGAGATGAAATGCACATCATTCTACTGCTTATGACCAAACAAAGCATATTTCAAAGCATTGTCTATATATAATAAATCTATTTAGCTGTTTGTTAAAGCACCTGAGTGATTAAGACAGTAATTTCCCAGCGGGTTGGGTGATGTGGTGTACAGTGGTTGAAAGTCTAACTTGGTAAACATAAATCGATTTATCATAGCAAATAATTTCCAAGAAGATAACAGCTAGCAGTTTTACAATTTTAAACACAGCTCATCCAATCAGAATTATAAGTACATTAGGTACACATAAACAGGTACATTTATTGTTAATAATGGTAACACTTTACAATAAGGTGTCATTTGTTTACATTAATGTAATAACTAACATGAATGAACAATGAACAATTAATTTATTACACTATTTATTAAGCTTTGTTAATGTTAGTTAATAAAAATACAGTTGTTCATTGTTTGTTCATGTTAGTTCATAGTGCATTAACTAATGTTAACAAACACAAATTGTGATTTTAATAATGCTGAAATGAACATTAACTAGGATTAATAAATGCTGTAGAAGAATTGTTCATTCGTAGTTCATGTTAACTAATGTAGTTAATTAATTAACCTTATTGTAAAGTGTTACCATAATAATAAACATGAACATAATTCCTCTCCTAAGTAATATATTTCATTATATTTACTCTGGGCTGTTTTGGTTTCCAATCAGTGTAGTTGCAGTGTTAATTTTTGTAGTTTCAGGTGTGTTTATAGGCATTTTAAGACTTGACGTTGTACCTTGCTTATCTTAATTTAAAGCTATCTGTTTTTTAAATTGGTAAGAACAAATACATCTCTAGCAAAAAAAAAAGTGCATTGTGCCCAAGCCAGAGTCCTCTACTGAATTCTGAATGTGATATTTCAGTATTTTCTCTTCGCCTTGGACCTTGCATAGAAAATTATGCAAAGGTCATATCTGTATCCCGCAAGGTCCGTTTCATGAAAAATTTATGAGCTTCTTTTTGCAACTGGCTCATGCAGAAAAGTGAAAGATTTTTGCTTGATGGTTGAACTAACTGAACTCCACAAGGGGCTGCTAGTAGTATACTTAAGTGATACTTAAGGTTCTGATTTAACATACATATATTTTTAAAGCTGCATTGTCATTTTTACTGCCCTTTAGTCATCTTTATAATCAATCAATACAGTAGTGGTCTTGGACTTGTCATCTATTGTACAAAGTTATCAATGACATATTGGTATAGGTAAACATTGGTAAACATAGAGGGTTTACTGAGTTACCGAGGGTGAGTAGAATGCAGCTGGTCATGTGAGCTCAATACGGCAGCCGCCATGAACCCCAGCTTTCCTTAGAACGCTCATCTCTAGAAAGTGTCAACATCATTTTAAACATTTCTCTCTTTTTTTTCGGTTTGCTTCCATCAGGGGTTGCCACAGTGGAATAATCTGCATAACCAATTTAGCATGCTTTACACAGGATGTTCTTCCTGCCACAACCCAGCACTGAGAATGCACTAACTCATGCTACCTCGGTGCTAGGACACACTCACTCATACCTACAGTACATATGGTGCATGTCTTTGTCTTTGGACCATGCAGACATGGAGAAAACACGCAAGAAACACACAGAATGGCTTCCTGGTTGAGACAAAATCCAGTTGTTTCTAAAACAAGCAATGATTGTAAGAAGAGTGACAGATAGTCGGGGCTTAATTTTTGCTGGTGTTGTGCCCATTTTCGACCGACTGCCAAATTATTACTCCCTAATTGAAATCGCTACCTAATTGCCTAATCAACCCCTTACCTAACCCTACACCTACCAATAACTGTGTGTGTGTGTGGTAGTGGTGTGGGGGGGGGGGGAATTC
>NW_015512272.1:1598-6277 GCF_001515645.1 Sinocyclocheilus grahami | reverse complement strand
GATCGGTCACCCCGCTTTGTTCCAGGACCTCGCTATTTACAAATTAAGCACTACCGATTACAATACACAGAAAACACAAATTGAGATTTTTTTGGTTTGATGTTTATTTGAGTCGCAGTTACACATCAAGACTGTGGTGGGCAATGCTGGTGTCTTAAATTGAACAAAATAATAGCAAATAAAACTAAACATTTGCTTTGGTTTGACCTGAGGTTAAGGGCGAGAGAGGGTGATACTCTACATGTTAATTGGGGTGGCTGTATGGCTCTATTCCACAACCTAGGGAACTGCCTACCTAGGCAGCATTTTAAGGTATCATAGGTGTACTCCCGATGATAAGGCTGTTCCAAAAGGTAGGCAGCTTTTGTTTCACTGCCTCCTACGATACCGAGACGTGGAAAAATTCTAAGGCAGCATTGCAAGTATCTTTTGCAGAGAAGGCACTCCCAGAGTAAGAATATCCATCCAAGATGGCAGACGAAGCAAAAGAAAATGCAGAATATAAAATATAAAACTGAAAAATGTACCATTTGTATGCTTTCTCTTTTTATGATTATAAATTTATGAACACACTTCGTTAGCTTAGCAACATGGTAACACCAAACTCTTTGGAAACCATTTGTTGAACAGAGATTCCCCAAGTGCACTTTGTAAGTAGCTCTAGGTAGAATGTTCCAAATCAATTGCTTAAGAAGTTCAGTTTCAGTAAGGATGGTGCCCTAGAAGGCTCACTAGGTTTTGGAATAGAGTCTGTGAATCCAATTAAAACTGGCAGTTAATGTTTTCTGTGTCAAGGTTCTCAGTTACAAAATTTATTTTTGTGTGAGGGGGGAATATGAGGCATTTAATTTTTGGCTTCCCAAGTTTTCAGATAGTAAAGGCCAAAGGCAATGGTGCAAGAAGTTAACAGCGCAGCACTAAGAATCTCGTCAATAGCAGGTAGGAGGCAAAACTGGAGCAGGTCCGAGGCAGAAATGGATAGAACGTGCGGAATGTTTGAAAGGTTTCAAGAGGATCTATCGGCGTGTTTCTTTCTGCTGGTCTTCTCAATCATGGTCTCCACCACTGTGGTTGTCTCTTCATAGCCCTTCACTTTTTTGTCATGTGAGAGCTTCTCCACCGACTCCACTACTTCTACCTTCTCGTAAGTCATGGAGTCAGGAGGGATGGAACTGGGCGATGGCATGGGTGGAGGGTGTTGGAAGCTGCTGGGATCGTCCGAGGTCTTGCCCTTGCCGCCACGTTGGGGTGAGGGCTGCCTGGGGCCTGGCGGAGGGCTGGGGCCTTTGTCGTCATGAGGGCCTGGCGGTGGGCTGGGGCTCGGTTCTGGTTCTTTCATCTTTGGATGAGGCTCTCCACTTTTGGATTTTGCCCTCTCCCCATTTCCACCCTCCTTCCTACCTCCATCGTCTTTTCCCGTTTCTGGTTCTGAAGGTGTGGAAGGGGTTAAGGGTGTTGGTCCAGAAGGGGTGCTCGGGACAGGTGAAGGTGTACCTCTCCAGTATGGATCATAAGGCATCATGCCATCTTGGATTGTGACGTAGACGTGACTAGCAGAAGGAGTGGTTGAAAAGAAGCAGGGGTCCAGGTAGCTAGAGTCACCTGTCACTAGTACATAGCGTCCCCTGGTGAAGAAGTCAGCGATCGGCTCTGGCCTCTGTACCCGCCTCATGCGGTCGCGTATGATGTTACAGAGTGTGTCAAAGGCTTTGCTGATCTGGGCACCATCAGGCACATCCTCACGAAGAACATGCTCCTCGCTTCCCACCCCCTGCTCCTCCATCAGTCCTTTTTCGTCCTCTTCAAATTCTTCGGCTGGCTTATCCTCAAGTCGACTAGGTCCTTTGGATGTGATCTCTTTCTTTTTAAACACTTTCTTAGCCAAGTACTTCTGACGAGGTTTTACGTTGGTGATGTCTTGGATGACTTGGGTGATATCTAAAAAGCAGATAACAGACAAGCTTTTAAAGAAATGTGGGCATAACATTGTTGTGTTGTAAATAAAGAATTTCCAAAATATGCTCTGGCCAAGGCATGAAACATACTCTAAAATGATTGACGCTGCAAAAATATGAAGTGTAGCTACAAAGCATGCATTATATTCTCAACTGCCTAAATGGGCAACTCTAGCGGGCATTCATGTAAACTTCTACAGCCAATTTTTGGCACAGATATTTGTAGTTGCCACTGCGGCACAGAGTGCTCACAAGTATGCTCAATGTGTCGACTATGTGCTTGCAATGCACTGATGAAATGTAATTTCCTGGAACTGGCTTTTGTAAGTCAAGGGGTGTTCTCAGCCACAAATTTCACACCCATGAACTGCCCACTCTCCTATCACTGAATGTCGGGCCCTGTCCCAAATGGCACACTTCATGTAAACTTGCATAGGGTGTCCATTCATCATTTTAGAGTTCAGAAGTGTGCTTGTGAGTGCCCCCTTTGCGGCTGGTTGTTATGTGCCCTTGATGTGCACTTCTGCCGAAACTGCAATGAGGCAAGCTTGCAGCACTACATCGCCACAGTGCAAACTCAGAGGAAGACCTCAAGGGTTTGGTGTGCCATTTGGGACAGGGCCTCAGATGCATATAGCACACTAAACATAAGGCAGAACTCTAAATCAAACTGGCTGACTTCTATAGGTGCTCCAGGAACCCATTGTGTGGCAAACTTTACGGTCCAGCAGGAAACAAAAGCTGTGTTTACAAGTTCCAGGACTGCAGCAATGAGAGCTTCAGAGGAGCAACTAAATGCTGCATTTAAAAAGTTTGTGAAGTTCCCAACTCTTTAAAAGACATTGAAATGTTTTGTTTGAAGTACTTTCATTTAAATTTAAAAGACGTGTTTACATTTACCCAAGGTATACAAGAAAAGTATAATTTTCCAAGCTTGGCCTACCCTTTGGATTCCCAAGTGATTTCATTTAACTAGTCCTCTCAAACTAGTTAGAAGATCAGGTGAAGCACCTCAATGAGAAGCAAATATCTTCGGCATATGCAGGTAAACAAGAAAGTACTGACAGTCTATACAGCTTGCCAGTCTATCATTCTTTATCATTTTATACTCTGCCTTATGGCAACAGACAAAGTCTGGCTACATTAGACGTTTACAGTGAACTAACGGGATGGAAATTGATATTGATGACATAGGGCAAATCTATACTTCATTACCAATATTTACATAACATCTTTTGTTTCAAAAATTTCATTAGAGGAAGGAAACATGTTAGAAACATATGAAATATTTCTAAACTAACTGGCTTTTTTCTATTTTAGAACGTTAATATATATATATTAGGGGTGTAGCGGTTCGCAAAAATCACGGTTTGGTTCAATACGATACAGTGGTGTCACTGTTTCGATACAGCAAAAAGAAAGAAATGCCAGAGAAATTTCCTTGATTTTTACAAATTGCTTAATTTATTAAAACAAATTTTTTACTCTGAACAATGATGGAGCTATACTTGGCCCATCTTCTGGGGTGTCTTCTTAGCAGCATATAAAACAAAAACAGCTCCGGTTTGAAGTATTCCAGCTGATGTAGCCTATTGTCATGTAGCAGATTAATCTTTTCCAATAAGTGTAAATAGATTTTTACCTTTTATGGGCGTTTTTTACCTTTATAAAGTTTTTTTTTTATGTGCATCACCTTTTGAGTCTTTTTTCTCTCTTTCATTTAATAAGCCAATAAGACATCTGGGCTGTTGCCGAGCAAATGGAGTCAGTATTGACTAAATTCATCTTTGCAATGCAGAGGAAACACAGAGGTTGCATCTGAATGGCATTTAGATGCTTTCACACACTGTTTAATGCAGCTCAGAGAGACATGTAATGCTTTAACCTGCCGTTACAAATGCATAAATAATGTTTTGATATTTTAAACATTAAACGTTGACAACTGATGTTTGAAATTAATAAAAAAACTTAAAAGATCATTTAAATGTGAAATTAAAAACGCCAGCAGGTGGCAGCAAGTCACTGTTAATAAGTGAGTCATTGCGACTGAACCGAATCATTTAAAGGTTGATTCATTCAGGAACGAAACACCATGTTGCTAAGAGACTGTGTTTGGATTTATTTTTGTTGGCGAAATTTAGCAAAAACAGGCAATATGGTGTCTAAAACGTAAGTCTATTAATTAACTTCTTGTTTATTGAACTGTTGTAAAAATCATTTGTAATCATGCTGATATTTGGAGAGAGAAAAAACAGCACTATTCGTGTGATATTGATTAACTATATGAAGTTATGTACATTTCTGTCCCCATATCTTGAATTTTGTGATCATTCTAAATGCATTTTAATAGACTGAATTATGCAGTGAAAGAACACTCTCTCTATGCGCATGTGCACTAATCTAACCTAATAGAATAATATGCTGTAATAGGAGGATTAGTCCAACGAATCGTTCGGTTTGTAATGAGTACTGAACCAAAAGCCTCGTACCGAACGGTTCAATACGAATATGTGTATCGTTACACCCCTAATATATATATATAAAGATTATAACAAGATTATAATTTAAGCCAATATAAAAAGACAAATATACTGGACAAACCTAAACTATTTTCTTTCTTTTTAGGAAACGTTTTGTGGCTCTCAACAAACAGCAGTTACTCGCTACGATTCCATGAGTGCAGACATAAAGGTCTTAGTCATTTATCATTGTTAACAGGGCCAA
>NW_015512272.1:664-1200 GCF_001515645.1 Sinocyclocheilus grahami | reverse complement strand
GCAGACATAAAGGTCTTAGTCATTTATCATTGTTAACAGGGCCAATGCAAGGATCTTAAAGGCAATTTTATTATGTTTCTACATTCAAGTAGCTGGAGAGGGACTGAGCGAGACAGAGTGGGCATGTTTGACAGCTGAGTGGGCGTAAATCTTCATTCTGGCCAACAGCTGTTGGCTGCTGATTTGTTGCCTTTTAAGACTATCACAATGATGCAGTCATGTTACATAACACCCCACCCCCAGCCCAGACACTCACCTTTTCCTTTCCTGGTCATGCTAGGACTATGGCTGTATTTATAATTGGTTGTGAGCAAAGTAATGGGTGTCCCAATTATCGCGGAGTTCAATCTGTGACAGTGAGAGGGAGAAAGAAAACAAAGCAGCCCTATTAAAGAAAGATTTCAGAGAAAACAATGTCAAATATTATTCATGGAGAAAGCTTTTGTGTTAATGAATGATGTTGGAATACATTTACGCTTAAATATCTGTAAAGGATTTAATTACAGGGAAGAAATTGTCCACAAAAAAAAAAAAAA
>NW_015512272.1:0-654 GCF_001515645.1 Sinocyclocheilus grahami | reverse complement strand
AAAAAAAAAAAAAACAACCACAAGCTGGGTTTATTGGGTTAGACGACAATGTTATACTGCCACTGTGTGGCAGCAAGAGTCCTAAACAAATAAAAATTAAATTATTTTAATACAAATTAATATATATATACAGTATATATATACATTGTCCAGAACAGTGAAGATAAACAGGGTAACTTCATTGTCATAATAAAATAATGTAACAGTATTACACATAAATCACAGATTTAATATATATAGAGGCCACATATAAAACTGTGGAGCATGACAATCCACTCGTCCCATTGTCTCACCTGTTGTCTTCATTCTCGATGATTCTCGTGTACCTCTCCAGCTCGTTCTCCAGAGAGGTCTGGTACATGGCCAGCTGTCGACAGTCGTTGGTGTATTTCTCCAGTGACCTCTCGGCCTCTTCGATCTGCTCCCTGAGGGTCTCGATTTGCCCGTTGTACAGCTGGATCTCGTCGTCGCAGCTCTCTTGTGTGGTCTTGATGGTTTGTTCCAACACAGAGGTCTAGAAAAACAGATACATTATACATATACTTTATAAATACCATTACAGTTTCAATTAGCTGATTTCTATGTTAATATCTGTTATATCTGAATATCTAATTGATTTCTGAGATCAAAGCTGTATTTTCAGCATCATTACTC
>NW_015512271.1:7419-9129 GCF_001515645.1 Sinocyclocheilus grahami | reverse complement strand
TAGTCTGGAAATACAAACACTCAGATGTCATTTTGAAGTAAACACAGACATTTGCTGTCTTTTGAATATAATATATACATTTTGACAAAAATATGTTCCGAGAACGTTTTGTTAGCATGCACATTGTTATTATTTCTGAATGTTTCCAAACATTCAAAACGTCCCTTTTTTTCTTGATTGTGTGAACGTTCCAGAAAACATTAAAGAAATGTTGCATTTGATTATTTTTGCAAACATTATTGGACCATTACTTTTTAATGTTCTCTGAATCATCTGAAACTAGTACGTAACATTTAAAAAACAACAACAAAAACTCAAATGAATCAGAAAAACATTCCGTGAATCATGTAAATAAAGTAAATAATGCTTTTGTGCTCAAGTTTTGAGAATGTGATTAAAGACCTCAGCACTTTGAACAGATATTCTATGAATGTTACTGGAAGAACGTTTGTTCATAACTTTGATTTGATTTGATTTGATATTTTGCATTTGTCTAATTAAAAGCAGTTTTAGTTATGAATTTAATCATATTATAATATATAAAATATTTATATATAAAAATATATCTATTTATTTTTTTCAGCTTTCACTGACATTTTTTTACCAACATCATCCTAATCATAACTACCAAAAAAATTCATTAATTGTCAGGATTTTAAGCCTTAAAGTGTCAGTTTGACTATAATGTCACAAAAATATATTTTATTGTACCTAAATGAAATAGATTTATGAAAGGGTGAAATCTTTAAATTCCTATAAAAATTAACATTTCTTGTAAATTTAACAGCCAAACCAAAAAAAGGGGGAAAAAACTATTATTTAGTGACAATTATCCTCCTCATAATTTTATCTAATTGGGAAAATTACATAAAATGGTTTACATAAAATAGTTTGTCCAAACCTCCGGAGATCACAGTAAATATTATATGTGCTGTTTATCTGAGGTGACATTATACATCATATTTTATAAATGTGAGCATACTTTGTGATCTATCAGAGTCAGGGTTATTATTGTTAACTAACCACACACACACACACACACACGCACACACACACACACACACGCACAAAACTATTTTATTGTACCTAGAGTGAAATAGATTTATGAAAAGGAATATTAAAATTCCAATAAAAACAAAGGCTGTTTTGTGACAATATTTCTTAATAATTTTATGTTATTGTCTTTTTGAATTTTTTGAAATACTAAAATATGGTTTATTTCCATATTAAATGTATTCAGATTTTAAATCCCATAACTTTCCACATGCTCTTAGGTTTGGACCTCTCTGTGTACAGTATATTGATGATGAGCACTGTATGACTGAGTTTCAGCACTCATCATGAGACTTTGTGAGGAAGGTGTCTGACCTCCAGGGTTTTGTAGAAGATGCTGCTTCCGATCTGAACCACCTCCAGGTTTTGCTCCTGCTCGTTCCGGGCACATTTAATGTAGGTCATCCAGCTGCGCTGGTCCTCCTGACTGGCATCGATGAAGCAGCGCACTGTGCCGTCCTCGTTAAACACCTGAACACACACACATCTCTTCATTAAACCACTTCATTTGAACCAGTCACATGCAGAATAATGAGCCAACACACACATACACACACACACAGACACACTCACACACACACACACTCTCTCACACACACTCTCTCTCACACACACACTCACACACTCTCTCACACACACTCTCTCTCACACACACAC
>NW_015512271.1:2376-5533 GCF_001515645.1 Sinocyclocheilus grahami | reverse complement strand
ACTCACACACACTCACACACACTCACACACACTCACACACACACACTCACACACACACACACTCACACACACACACTCACACACACACACTCACACACACACACTCACACACACACACTCACACACACACACTCACACACACACACTCACACACACACACTCACACACACACACTCACACACACACACTCACACACACACACTCACACACACACACTCACACACACACACTCACACACACACACTCACACACACACACTCACACACACACACTCACACACACACACTCACACACACACACTCACACACACACACTCACACACACACACTCACACACACACACTCACACACACACACTCACACACACACACACACTCTCTCACACACCTCCCACATGAGGTTATTGTTCTTCCGCAGGTCCACGTGCTCAGGGGACACGAGGCTCCCGGAGAACGGGCCCATCTCAGTGCCAGCTTTGATCCAGGTCTTGGAGAAAATCCCCAGACCTTCTCCAGGGACTGAACTCTGAGCGATGATGACCTCGCTGGGCAGAACCAGACTCGACAGCTTCTGCACCTCTGCAGGACACCGGCACCATGAATATCAATAAGCATCATCTGAGATATTCAGCTTCTTTACTGGCAGAACCTTTAACATCCATCTATCTTTCCATTGCACAAAAGGTTCTCCAGATTATTCAAATGTTCTTCACACTACGAAAAAAATGGATGGTAACACTTTATTTTAAGCTGTCCTTGTTACACGTTACGTGTACTTACGATTATAATAACAATAAATGATGCATATTTACATGCAAGTAATCCTAAACCAAACCCTAATCCTAACCATAAAGAGAGTGCATGTGGTTAATTAATAACACTCGTTACAGTGTATTTATATACGTTTAAGTACTAAGGACACCTTAAAATTAGTTTTTTAAGTGTGTAACATGTTAATAGTATATAAAATGAATAATCAACTATATAATAGAATCTGTAGGCCTATATAACAATAACCAGGTTATTTCTGACTTTATTACTCATGCTCGGTGATGGTTAAATAGGCTGCTATATTAAATACACACAACAAGCAATATTAACATATTAAACGATCTGGTTTTTATAGACTTGCAAAAACATAAATGACACTTTAATCGTGTGTAAACGAATTAATATTAAAACGCTCACGAATATGAATCGTTTTGCTTGTTTTAATTAAAACATTCTGGTCGTCTGTGATATCTGTTAATATCGCTTGTCATGCTGGTGTTAACTTAACATTTAATATGCACTTCTCAAATCATTTCAGAGAATAAAACAGCCTTCATAAAAACTTTGATTGATTGTTTAATTCGCTTAGCCGTCAAACAAACGCGATTTTATCGTTTCTAGCGACCAAACAAAGTGGCGCATCTTTGTAATGAGACTTTGGCAGACGCATCGAAACGAATGAATGAAATTAATGCCCTTTATTATTATTTTGGTCACGAAATATGACCTCTATTTAACCGGATTAAGTGCGTTAAATGTTGGGGAGGGACACTGTAAAAGCGCATTGAATGCGCCACAAAGAAAGACGCTCGCATTTTACGCACAAAATCAAAGAATTGCGCATTTGTTGCGCACAAAACGCGACCAGAAGCGGCTGAGAAGAGCTGAAGAACCGCATTCGTTCCACTCCTTATTCTCCACGGACTCATTCCACATTCATTATCCGTTTGTAGCAATACATGCGAGTGAATGAAGCCATGGCTTGTTTAAAAGCACGCAGGAATGTCGCAAACACAAAGATGGAAAGGCGATTATCTGCTTGACACGCCGTGAATGAGGACAGAAAGAGCCGTTCACGGTGCGTTACTGAAGAGAAGCGGAGGTGCCAGCGCAGGAGAAGACATCCGAGAATGCATCTTTTCTTTGGCTTTCTCAGGTCAAGCACAAAGTTAACCAAATGAATTTAAACCGCGTTACACGGCTTCAGTGCAGCAGGAGAAAAGAGGCTAAATGCACTAAATGCTGGAGAACGGCTTCCTTCAAGCAGCTTGGGAAGAGATTCCCAGCAGACCAGAGAGAGTTTGTTCCCACTGGTTCAGGCGTTTTCCGACACAACAAAAGCGCATCGAAAAGTGCGGAGTAGCCTACAATTGAGGTTTATTATTATTCGACGCAATCCGACAACAAACCACAAGCATTTCTCCCGACACGAGACAGAACACACACACCGAGCCAACACCTGTTTTTCTTTTTCGCTCGAATTGAGCACAAAACGGGTTTCAGTTCAATGCATTTAATTATCTCTCATTTCACAAGAATAAAACAATCATCTAGCTGCACATAAATGCAATGCATTTGAAACTCAACAAGAATATAATTCTACTATCATGAAAGCATATTTAAAACACTTAACAAATTATTTTTGTTTGCGATTTTAGCCACACGCGATCCTAAACTAACACTTCGCTTTAAATGTATCGATATAGCCTATCATTGATCAATATAACATGCTGAAACTTTAAAAAGCATAAACAGATAGGGTGTTTTTGAATAAGTTGATTTCGTATTGGCGAATTTCACAAATGCAGGTAAATTGGGACACTTTTTGCCATTAAGATGACTTGGGTAAACAAATGTCCCAGTTATCCTGAACTCATACTCTTCTTCAGCCAGTTCAGACCTTACGAAAATTAACCATGCTTTTATTATTTATATATATATATATATCATTTTTTTTGGTGTTGATTTTTTTATAACCACGGTTTTACCACAAGTGCATGGCTAAACTATAGTTAGTGCAGCAAAACCACGTGGTTGCCATAGTTTAACCACAGGTTTTCTGGTTTTATCAGTAGTAAAGCCATGGTTAATAGTCGTCTAACAGTAAAAGTTGTACCTCCGGGGAAGGACTGCGCGAGAGCCTCGGCGGTGAAGGCGGTCCTCTGCGGCTCCTCGCACGGATTCTCTCCCAGCACGTTCCTCCATCGGCCGTACAGAAAACTGTGCAGGATATCAGAGGTGATGATCTCACACAGCTGAGACCTGAGCCTGGACTTCAGCGCGAGCGCCTCCGCGGGCAGAACCGAACCCATGAGTGCTGTGGCGCAGGGTCTGATGCGGGATGAACTGCTGCGCTCCCTCCGGATCAGCTCCACTTATAGGAGCCTG
>NW_015512271.1:0-2241 GCF_001515645.1 Sinocyclocheilus grahami | reverse complement strand
CTCTTTATGCAGGAGCCCTGCCACCCCTTCAAGACACACACCCAATGAGAAACTCTGTCTTTGTGAGGAGAGAGAGAGACAGATATGAGAGAGAGACACATACTGAGATATAATCTCGCATAAGTGGCTCAACACCTGTACAGAGGCTATTAACACATCACAGCCTGCAATTATTCTCACACATTTAACCAGCTGTTATTAACCTCAACACACACACAGTCTCTCATGACATACAATTATTCTGCATTTCACTCACTTTCTCTTGCTGCAGTTTTTTTTTGTCTCAATATATAATTATTTACGACGAAAGTCGTTTAAGTTTACAGTGGGCAATGAGTTAAACGTGCTTAACAAATTATGTGTGTCATTATGTCATAGCCAATGCATTTAAAGAAATAATCTAAGAATATTTAAGAATAAGTGTAATACAATTTTATGCATGTGCATTATTTATACAGTATACAGAGTATGACATTTACACATAGTTTCAGCATTTATAAGCATTATTTATACTATATTTTTATATTCTTCATATTGTGATGCATATGCATTGATTATAGAGTATATAGAATATGAAATTTATATTATATAATACAATTTATAATATAATTTTATATGCAGTGTCTAGTTACACACTATACAAAATATAAAATTACTATATTAGATAAGAAATATATATAGCCTATATATATGAAATTAATATATGAAATGTATGTAGGCTATACATTGTCATATGCATATGCATTATTTATACATTTGTGACATATATATATAGGCTTTATGTTCTATGTTTTTTTAGATTTTAATGCATATGCAACGTTTATATTTATTGTATATATTTATCAAATAACAATCTAATATATAATTATTTTATGCATAACATACAATACATAAATATTTCTATAAGTAGGTAATAATTTGTGTTCAATAGCCTTTAGGTTTGTTTCTCTACAGAAACTGGTATTATTGCCTCACATTGTAAATTTGTGACATACAGGTTATTATGCAGGGAGTATTTTTCTCTTGAGCTCATTTTGCACATTATTCTTTTGAGTGGTAGCAGATTAACAATTATTGGTGCTCATATGAAGCCCTGCATTCAGTTGCACTCCGGCTTTGTGAGCTTTTTCTTCTCTGGATTGGTGGAGTGTTTGAAACGAGCGTTTTCTCACTTTCCTCCAGCGGGAGAACATCTTTATTCCATTCTCATCCTGCAGGTTCCCTTTCATTCGATGCAAATCAATCTGTCATGCTGCTCGGAGGAGGATTTGACGTACACTGGAGATCATCAGAGGAACAGAGATCATTCATGCAACATTCATCAGGGTTTGAGCAGCAGTGAGAAAACACTCAACAGAAGAGTAACAAGCCATTAGGAAACATAACTCAGATATGAATGTACATTCATGCCATTTTAATCTATTTAAATAAACTAAAGATCTAATAAGAATCACATAAGTGTGTATAAAGTGTCACAAACAAATGTGAAACTCAAATATTTAATAAAATCCCTGAATAAATCAACTGGTATTGCTCACAGGCTCCTGAATCTGATCGTCTTTGCAATAAAAATATTCCACCATCAGCAGGTAAAATCAGTCTTAAATCACATTCATCCTCCCAGATTTGTAAACTATTACTTTTCATAAATTGAAACATGTTTAGTTATCAGACACATTATTACCACCTAATTACAATTACATGCACCACTAACAGCCACAGAGGAAATTCACTGACAAAACAAACATGCAACACAATGGAGACAAACCACACACTCTCTCACTCACTCACACACAGAAACTCTCTCTCTCTCTCACACACACACTCTCTCTCTCTCACACACACACACACACACACACACACAAACGCTCTCTCTCTCTCACACACACACAGCTGCCACTCCTTGCAGTTAAGTGTTTTATCTGTGGACGCCTGAGGGCAGACGAAAGGAAACTCATCTGTGTTTAAAAATCCATTTAGACCAATGAATCCTCCCACAAACCACTCACTAAACACACACACACACACACCACTGCGCTTCAATTAAAGTAGACACCAAACCAGAGGCATTACACTACTCTTAAGAATACAGGTTCTTTACATTACTGAAGGAATAGTTCACCCAAAAATGAGAATGTGCTGAAATTTGCTCACCGTCACGCCATCCGAGATGCAGATGAGTTTGTTTCGTCATCAGATTGTTTCAGCTTTTGTCTTCTCCAGATGTTAACTGATGGACTG
>NW_015512270.1:7004-9131 GCF_001515645.1 Sinocyclocheilus grahami | reverse complement strand
TCTTCTTCTTCTTCTTCTTCTTCTTCTTCTTCTTCTTTACCACTGAACAAAACAGTAGTGATAAGTCAGAGTTAAAGTCTCATCAAAGCTTGCAGCTCATACTGTTTGTGTTTTTTTTTTTGAAGAATTAAACCCATGATCTTGGCGTCGCAAGCGCCATACTTTACCAGTTGAGTTACAATGAACACACACAAAAACCACAAAAGAGAAAACAGTTTGTGGCCTCCAGTTGTTTGCTACTAAAAGGAGTTCATGCTAACAGAACGACAAACAAGAGACAGAACAAAACAAGGCTGCAAAGCCAGGGAGTATTGAACACTGTATTAGAGCAGAAATGGAAAAGCTCTTTCTCAGATGTTTCTCTGAGCAGATGTTTCCGATGTTGAAAATGTCTGCCAAAGCGGCTGGAACTTGTGTCTGGAAGAGACTAAAGAATAACCCCAAAGAAACACAACTGAGGTGTGTTCATCCTGATGCAGTGCACAATTCAGACTGAAGCGTTTCCCAAACACTATGTGCATCCAATGCATCTCAAATGCAGTGCTTCTCAGCATTCTGTTTTCTTAGCATTTTGAGTCTGTTTGAACTGTTTTTATTTCCGAAGTCTCAGCGTCTTTCCCTTCAGTGGGTTGTGTCATGAGTTCCAGCAGCCTTTGCACATTATCTGTAGTCTGGGTAGAATTCAGTCATATTTTCCATTCTGTTTCTTTCTTGTTTCGTCTCTTTCTCGAAGGAGGGATTGAACTTGGAGGAGGAGAACAAGACTAGGTAGGTGTGTCTGCAGAGACTAAACTCAGCCCTTAATGAGAATAAAAAGGACTGTGAGAGAGAGCTGTCATATACACACTAACGTTCAAAAATTTGCGGTCAGTGCATTAATTAATGCTTCTGATCAGCAAAGAGGCATTCAATTGATCAAAAGTGACAGTAAAGACGATGCTACAATATACTAATTGTGAGATGTAAACTCACAATTGCATGATAAAACGTCTCAATTACTTTTTTTTTTATTCAGTGGGGGAAACAAGTTTCCATTTATCTGTCATATATCATATATAATTTTTTTTAATCAGTCACTTGTATGTATATATGACATATATATAAGGCCTTTAGACATCTAGCTCTGGCCTCTACATTTAAAAAAAAGAAGCTGTCTTGTGTACTAAACATTTTTTATTCTTTGTTTTATTTAATACTTCACAATTAGATTTGTATGCATTGATGGTGCAGTGCTAGATGCTTGAGCGAAACGAGAAAACATCTTTGCGATCTGGGGTGGTCCGAGTTTGCGACACGATCCATGAGGTCTGTTTTCTCCTCCTCCTTGCACTTTTTTTCACTTTTTTTCTTCAGCTGGTGACGTGGTTTGAGAAAAGAGCACAAAGTGACCTGGTAATGAGGTCAATGCTGGTCTGGGCTGTCATTTGAGTTAATTTCACACAGCCTTTCATTAACCATCAGCTTCCTGCCAGTTTTGGCAAATAGAGAAGATTCTAAAAACGTAGAAAGAGTAATATTCGAACCTTTTGTCCGTAACAGCATCACCGAACATCCTCCACTAACGCCGAGACAGTAAAATAGCGGCCTGTGAGCTGAAATGAAGGGGCTGCACTGGGCTTACAGTCAGTTTAAAGACAGAGCCAGTGAAAGCCATGTGATTACAAAATGACTACATATCACAATGATTCCAGCTTTCCAAAGTGCAAGACTGCCAAGCAATCGGAAGCAGACCTTCCACCCTGTAATCAGCTTAAAGTCTTTTTTGATTCAATGCTTATTGCATATTGCAAGGAAAACTTTAAAGCAACGGTGCACTGAACTGAAGGTGGTTGCATGAAGACACTTGTTGAAGGAAAAGTTTGCAGCAGGTAGAGTTTGCCCTCGGGTGTTTGTCCAAGATTAACTTCTCTTTATCAGTCCACATCTTCGGAGGGTGAATGCGATTCTAAAAGACTGTCCAAGCTGTTTAGATATTTTGCACTGAAGCATCTAAGCCTATAAATGACGACCTGTTGCAATCTGATCTCCCAGTATTTCTTGCAAAACAGAGAGTTTTGCACTACAGAGTTGATCTTTTGAAAAAGAAGTGTGCTTATTTGTACTTCAAATCTTAAAAGTATATTTAAA
>NW_015512270.1:2658-3311 GCF_001515645.1 Sinocyclocheilus grahami | reverse complement strand
TCTGTCTCTCTCTCTCTCTCTCTCTTCCTTTCTCTGTTCATCTCTGTCTTCTCTCTGCTTAACATGTTGCATATGGAAAAGCTAATGGCTCACAGATTGGCTCATGTGTTCAGGCACGCAGTGGTCATTTGCACAGATATTCAAGCTATGTTGTTCTGTCTATGGCTGTAACATTAAACATCATTTTATAGCAGCTGTGGCACTATAGCTGCAGTGTTTGACGTTCGGGTCCAAAACAAGTTGATTTTCATTGTGTGAACACACACGTCACTTGTTTAAACAGGATCTTTTGTCATGTTTAAGGGAAATTTCACCCAAAATGAAATTTCTGCTATCATTTTCTCACTTAATGGCTTTCTTTTTATCTGTGAAATGCAGGAGACAACATTTTGAAGGATGTTGGGGTGCAAAACAAGTCGACTTTCATTAAACACTGAGACTTTTTTCAAAACATCACTTCTTTTGTGCTTCCACAGAAGAACGCCCGTCATAACGATTTAGAACGACATGAGTAAATGATGATTGAACTTTCATATTTTAATATTTAGAAAAAGAGTAAACCCTAATGCTTCATTGCATTCTCAGTCCCATATAATCAATCAACTCAGTTGTGAGCCTGCAGCACAAAAGCAGTGTTGAGTCGCTGGGGGATA
>NW_015512270.1:0-1227 GCF_001515645.1 Sinocyclocheilus grahami | reverse complement strand
TAAATAATTAATAGAGTGCCACAGCAGATCAGTATGTGTTATTATAATGGGTTACAATCATCTTTCCTGTTTGGTTTAAAACGTTCTGCATATGCAAGAGTGAAACTCTATTGCTCTTATTGTGCGAAAAAGCCATATTCATTCTCTTGAAAGACACAGAAGTGTGTGTTTTCTGATTTTTTAACATTTCAATTGTCCATTTTAACTTTGTAATGAGGACACTTTGCGTTAAGAGTTGAGTTGAAGGTTAAATTAAATGAGTTTAGTTAGCTTCATATTTGCTGACAGTCCATATCTAGGATTTTTGTGTCTGTAAACTTTTAAAATGCAACGTTTGAATGGTTGTGGCCCCGCTGGACCTCTGTGGGCCCCTCGCATCATGGACTGGTTCAGCGGTGAGTGTGATGGACTCTTCTGTGCTGATCCAGGTTTGTTGTCCTCACAGTGTCATTCGGTAGCTGTACATTGGACGGTCAGAATTACAACGACAAGGATGTGTGGAAGCCTGAGCCCTGCCAGATCTGCGTGTGCGACAGCGGGACGGTCATGTGCGACGAGGTGATCTGCGAGGACTTCACAGACTGTGTTAATCCTGAGATTCCTGACGGAGAATGCTGCCCCATCTGCCTCGACGGTACAGACACTCCCTCTAGTGTGCAAACGCTCTGGGAAGATCTCTCACTGGCCCCAGACCTGAGGATTTCCAGCCGTCACTGATGGGATTTGAAGGATTTGGCTAATTACACTTTTTTATCACTGAAATATTATTATCATTTTTTTACACTTAATTGCACTTTTTAATTTTACATAATCTCTGAACAGTATATAATGCATAGCATATTTTTCCCTGTGCATTCAAATATGAATATATATATATATATATATATATTAATGAAACTTTTTGAATGCACATTAACTGCTGATCTTTTGAGCACCAGTGGAAGTAATAATGTTTGTTAATCATTTTCATGAAGTAGCTCCCTATTTTTATGGTTCTGAATCAGTCCACTGAGCTTATATATATATGAATACATAAGTAATATCTTTACTTGATTTACTTATGCTGATTTAGGTTCTGAAATATATGTGTATTTTATTCCATAGATACAGACATTGTGACTGAACGTCCTTTGCCTCCAGTTATTGGTCCTGTGGTTAGTGGGAATTCATTTTGATTTTTTTTAATGCACCTCATTTTATCTGTGTGTGTGTGTGTGTGTGTGTGTG
>NW_015512269.1:8910-9131 GCF_001515645.1 Sinocyclocheilus grahami | reverse complement strand
TATAATGCTGATCGGACGAGCCAGTTTGCTCCAATAAAATCAACTCCATCATTTACAAACTATATTTACTTAATGCATGCCTACTAGGATCCTTTTGTCAGGGGCAAACCAGAGAGAATCAGCCACACAAAAAAAGAACCGGTTTGTGGGAAGAAGAAAATAAAAATACACTGGAGAGAGAGAGAGAAATTGAGAGAGAGAAAAAGCTGTGCCCTGGGGCT
>NW_015512269.1:5864-7948 GCF_001515645.1 Sinocyclocheilus grahami | reverse complement strand
TTTTTTTTTTAAAGTGACATTTTGTGCAGTGTTTTGAGTTCACATTTCTACAAATTTCCAATTTATTTAAAATGGTCTGTTAAATACACAGTCTATTTAAACAAATAGTTCCTTAAAAAATACAGCAACAACTTAAAGAGTTTTAAGACTTTAAGACCACAATAAAAGCATCATGTCACTGTTTGCCACTCAAATTTAAATCCCCAGTGACTTTCACCTGAGAGCTCACGCACCTGATTCACACCTTCAGCCGTTTCAAATTCACCTTTTTGCGTCTCCTCAGCCCTCAGGTGAGGACTATCTTTTTTGATACTTTAAAACAGGTGTATAAGGCACTGAAATGAGAGACTGCATTGTAAATAATGATCCCATTTTGAGTCCAAGACAATAAGTTTCTATTTTCCATCCAGCAAGTAAAACCCAAGATTCTATTCAGCTGGCAGAATAAACAAAACCAGTTCAGTTTTAGCAGTTGACATCCAATGCCATCTGCTGCAGGCAGGAATGCTTTAGGGTAGACAGACCGGCAGATTGGTGTCTTGCAAGACATCGGCAGGCGGCCACCAAAACCAAGACACCCGTACATTTTTGAAAGAGTCGTTTTCTATCCGAGGATAAAGTTTCTTTGAGAATTTAGCATTTTGTGTTGTCCGGTTAAATGCGTAATTATGCAGGACTTATAAAAAACTGATAATATTCTTCTCACTTCCATCTTGTAGTTTTAACTTTTGTACAGTAATTTAGTAAAGAACACTGGAAATGCTTTAAAAATAATTGAAATGTCATCCCACGGCAGCTGTTTCCCGGCTCGCGTTGTTTTTTCCAGAGTGTGTTAATACAGTGTTGCCTTCAGCTGCCCTCTCTGTCTTGCTTTCGCACAATAACCCCGCTTATCTAATTACCTCATAATGGGCTGCTTGATTTGGACTGTTTACACACTGTATTTGTTTTAATAAGGCATAAGTTCGACTGCATTAAGCTCTCTCCGATAAGCCCTCATGCGTTTAGCCCCACGACGTGCCGTTGTTTGCCGAAGGCCCAATGCTTTCCATATGTGTGCGGCCGAGCTGGAAACGGTGCACGGTGAAAGACACAGGGTTAATTTAAACTGCTGCGCTCCACTGTTTATGAGACAGAGACAGCGGAAATGGTTTGTGGCGATTAGTTGTCTACTAAATACAGTAGAGTGTTATTTTGTTAACATGCCACTGTTGGTCTCAGGAAAACGTCGCTCAGGGAGCAGGAAATAAGGCTGAGAAGCTCAATTGATCACGGCTCTTCTACATCCACAATTCCTTTGTGTTTGTTTACATGTAATCAAGGAGTTAGTTTACTTAAGCATAGGAGCAGAGGATGAGCTAAACCTGAGCGTCTTTTTTTTTGTTGCTTCTGTTTATGTAGATGCACATTTTGGTACAGTGAATAAAAGAAAATAGAGGAAAAATAAATTAAATGCAAATGACTAACAATAAAAATCTGTTTTATTTTGTTTTCTTTGAAAATTTAAATTAACTTGCAAAGCAGTGTTTTTGCTATGTGAAATTAAAGGCAGAGAAAAAAATGTATTAAAATGTCATTTTTTATTTAAAATAACAATTTACGTGTTTGCAGTGTGATCGCTTTTCTTTTTTTTTCCTGTGACACTGCGGTGGGGCGAATTTGATCAGATGTGTACCTTAAATCTTCTCTGATGGACACTCAAAGCGGATGGACTTCTGGAAATAATTTAGCGGCTTGAAGAGATCAGAATTAACAGATTTAATGTAGCTACGCTGTCCGTCACTTGAGCTCCATGTCAGATCGAACAAAATGGAAGAGACAAATTGCCTATCAACAAACCGCAGCGCATGTTCGGAATTAAGATTATTATTACACAAAATTGTAAAAGATTAAATTGTCTGTTTAATTAATTAGAAATTAAAAACCAAACTGATTTGTATGGGTATGTGTCCAAGTGTGTGTTTCCACTTTATTATGTGTCCTTTGATTTGATAACTTATATATATTTTTATGGGCCTCATGTATCAGTATTTAAAACATTTTATAATAACATATTAGTATTTTAGTACATTCACAATTGTATA
>NW_015512269.1:4233-5222 GCF_001515645.1 Sinocyclocheilus grahami | reverse complement strand
GCTTCCAACGCAGGTCTTTGTTCACGAGAGCTTCAAAGGTTGAATTCAAGTGCACATCAAAGATGCTGAATGCACTCCTTTTTTTGTTTAAACAATAAATATGTATCAGTACAGCACAAGGGCCCCTCCCTTCCCCGTTCACCTGGTGAAAATCACCTGCTGGAAGAGGGGCTTTGCCGTGAGACCGGCATGCATAATGCCTCGTAAGCTCAGGGTGCTGAATGCAGGCCGAAGCAAGGTCTTTATTTCTCTGTACAGAGTCCCTCCTTCTTCATCTCCCATTTCTTGCAGTGAAACAGCTTGTGTTGAACTTTATATAGAAAGTCAAAGCATTGTTCCCAAGCTTCGGATGATGTAAGAAACGACTTTAGAGTGCAAAACTGTGTTAATGTGACTAGACGGGGTCAAGAGAAGGAAGATCGAAGGAGAAATTTGGAAAAACTTGACTATTATTCATCACTGCACAGCCATTGTGTGTGTGTGGGGGGGGACAGCATGACCAAACAGCTCGGGTTACTACATCATGAAAACAGCCCAGCATTAAAAATTCATGCAGGGATTTTTCAGACATTTTTGGTGGAAAGACCGAATAACCATGACCTAGATCCAACAATTTGGCTCCGGTCTGATATTGGGTAATAGTGCCGCAGGTATTAGCAGAGAGATGGACGGCAGAACGTAATTGTCAACTAAAAAGAGTAATAGCAGCATTTGAAGTATCATAGAAAACATATGTGGCCCAATAGGTTACACTCCAACAGTACAAGATGCACACAATACGTTCAACTCCGACTTATTATACAAGATGCATCCAAAACGTTCAACTCTGACTTATCACAGAAGATGCACCTAGTACTATCTATTTATCCCCCAAAACCCTCAGGCAAAGTCCCAATCATCCCCCTGACCATCATTAGGAACTGTCAGTGCACCTGGAGAGGGATTGTAGATAAATTTCAGATAGTGTCAATTGCAGATGAAAGATGCTA
>NW_015512269.1:0-296 GCF_001515645.1 Sinocyclocheilus grahami | reverse complement strand
TTAATTTAAACTAACTGTTTATTTTAATATATTTAATATATTGTTTATATATTTCTTAATTTATTCCTGTGATGGCAAAGCTGAATTTTTGGTAACACTTCCTTCCAAATTCAACCATCAGTCAGAACTCATGCTGATATGCCGATTTGATGCTCAAGAAAAATTTCTTATTAATATAAATTTTGAAAACAGATGTGCTGCTTAATACTTTTGTGATACATTTTTTTCAGGATTATTTTATGAATAGAAAGTAAAAAAACAGTATCTTTTGTTATTCATTTCTTTCAAAAACAAGA
>NW_015512268.1:8465-9134 GCF_001515645.1 Sinocyclocheilus grahami | reverse complement strand
TATTAAATAAATAGATAATTATTCTTATTATATGAAATCTATGTCTTAACTTACCAGACCACTTTCATTGGAAAAACATTCTTGTGGCAGCAATTCTGCAAAATTGAATGATATATGCTTTTTGCATGTTTCATGACACTTTCAAAGTCAAATACTCAGTGAGTGGCACTAAAAGCGTTCAGTTTTCCCTAAAGTAAATGAACGTGTGTCAACGTTTTATGTTGATTATTTTACATTTTGCCAGGGTGTGAAAATGAAATACCTGTTTAGTGGTGCTAAAAGTTAATTCTCTATCGCATTCGAAAATAATATACCACCTACACTAAACCTATAGTGTTACCTAAAGAGAATGTAAGAAAACAAAACACATGAAGCAAATATGGAAGTTTAGACTTGCTTTTACAAGTATTTTATCAAGTGTTGTGATTCATGGTTCACAGGACTCATAACCCAAGCGTTCTGCATCACAAGTGCAATGCTGTATCAGGGGAGCTGCCAAGCAAGTTTACTACATTAGAAAAGTAACACATATGGAGCTGGTTGTTTGATGCAAACATGAAAATGGATTAGTTTCCATATCCAAGTCATACAGTATTGTGCATGGAATCGGGTGAAAATAACGGATTTCAGTATATATATACAGTGGGTACGGAAAGTATTCAGACCCCC